>NW_025727791.1:0-271140 GCF_021461385.2 Schistocerca piceifrons
CTGACCTTCGTATTGACGATGAAACACAGAAATTGCATCGGAATTAAATAGAAAAGGCACAATGCTGACTTAAGTACAAGAAGACTGACACTTCTTTCTGACCGATTTGAACCATTCCTGTGACACTAGTTATAGATTCCGATGCTTCACTTCAGGTTTACTGTATCCCATGCACCTTCTCATTGACGATGAAACACAGAAATTGCATCGGAATTAAATACAAAAGACACAATGCCGACTTAAGTACTAGAAGACTGACCCTTCTTACTGTCTATGTTTTGAACCATTCCTGTGACACTAGTTATAGATTCCGATGCTTCACTTCAGGTATACTGTATCCCTCTGACCTTCTTATTGACGATGAAACACAGAAATTGCATCGGAATTAAATAGAAAAGGCACAATGCCGTATTAAGTAAAAGAAGACTGACACTTCATACTGACTATGTTTGGAACCATTCCTGTGACACTAGTTATAGATTCCGATGCTTCACTTCAGAATTACTGTATCCCTCTGACCTTCTTATTGACGATGAAACACAGAAATTGCATCGGAATTAAATAGAAAAGGCACAATGCCGACTTAAGTACAAGAAGACTGACTCTTCCTACTGTCTATGTTTTGAAGCATTCCTGTGACACTAGTTATAGATTCCGATGCTTCACTTCAGGTTTGCTGTATCCCTTGGATCTTCTTATTGACGATGAAACAAAGAAATCGCATCGGAATTAAATAGAAACGGCACAATGCCGACTTCAGTACAAGAATACTGACTCTTCCCACTGTCTATGTTTTGAACCATTCCTGTGACATTACTTACAGATTGCGATGCTTCACTTCAGTTGTACTGTATCCCTTGGGCCTTCTTATTGACGGTGAAACCACCGAAATTGCATCAGAATTAAATAGAAAATTCACAATGCCGACTTAAGTACAAGAAAACTGACTCTTCATACTGTCTATGATTTGAACCATTCCTGTGACACTAGTAATAGATTCCGATGCTTCACTTCAGGTTTACTGTATCCCTCTGACCTTCATTTTGACGATGAAAACAGAAATTACATCCGGCATTAAATACAAATGGCACAATGCCGACTTAACTACATGAAGACTGACTCTTCTTACTGTCTATGATTTGATCCAAAATGTGACACTAGTTATAGATTCCGATGCTTCACTTCAGGTTTATGTATGCCTTGGACCTTCTTATTGACGAAAAAACACAGATACTGCATCGGAATTAAATACAAAATGCACAATGCTGACTTATGTACAAGAAGGCTGACTCTTCTTACTGACTGTTATGAACCATTCTTGTGAGACTAGTTATACATTCCGATGCTTCACTTCAGGTTCACTGTATCCCTCTGACCTTCTTATTGACGATGAAACACAGAAATTGCATCGGAATTAAATACAAAAGGCACAATGCCAACTAAGTACAAGAAGACTTACTCTTCTTACTGACTATTTTTGAACCATTCCTGTGACACTAGTTATAGATTCCGATGCTTCACTTCTGGTTTACTGTATCCCTCTGACCTTCATATTGACGATGAAACACAGAAATAGCATCGGAATCAAATAGGTAAGGCACAATGCCGACTTAAGTACAAGAAGACTGACTCTCCTTATTGTCTATGTTTTGAACCATTCCTGTGACGCTAGTTACAGATTCCGATGCTTCACTTCAGGGTTACTGTATCCCTCTGACCTTCTTTTTGACTATGAAACACAGAATTTGCATCGGAATTAAATAGAAAAGGCACGATGCCGACTTAAGTACAAGAAGATTGACTCTTCCTACTGTCTATGTTTTGAACCATTCCTGTGACACTAGTTATAGATTCCGATGCTTCACTTCAGGTTTACTGTATAACTCTGACCTTCTGTTTGACGATGAAACACAGAAATTGCATCGGAATTAAATAGAAAGGAACAATGCCGACTTAAGTACAAGAAGATTGACTCTTCCTACTGTCTATGTTTTGAACCATTCCTGTGACACTAGTTATAGATTCCGATGCTTCACTTTAGGTTTACTGTATCCCTTGCACCTTCGTATTGACGATGAAACACAGAAATTGCATCGGAATTAAATACAAAAGGCACAAATGCCGACTTAAGTACTAGAAGACTGACCCTTCTTACTGTCTATGGCTTTGAACCATTCCTGTGACACTAGTTATATATTCCGATGCTTCACTTCAGGTTTAGTGTATCCCTCTGACCTTCTTATTGACGATGAAACACAGAAATTGCATCGGAATTAAATAGAAAAGGCACAATGCTGACTTAAGTACAAGAAGACTGACACTTCTTTCTGACTGTTTTTGAACCATTCCTGTGACACTAGTTATAGATTCCCATGCTTCACTTCAGGTTTACTGTATCCCTCTGACCTTCTTATTGACGATGAAACATAGAAATTGCATCGGAATTAAATAGAAAAGGCACAATGCCAACTTAAGTACAAAAAGACTGAATGTTCTTACTGACTATGCTTTGAACCATTCCTGTGACACTAGTTATAGATTCCGATGCTTCACTTCAGGTTTACTGTATCCCTTGCACCTTCTCATTGACGATGAAACACAGAAATTGCATCAGAATTAAATACAAAAGACACAATGCCGACTTAAGTACTAGAAGACTGACCCTTCTTACTGTCTATGTTTTGAACCATTCCTGTGACACTAGTTATAGATTCCGATGCTTCACTTCAGGTATACTGTATCCCTCTGACCTTCTTATTGACGATGAAACACAGAAATTGCATCGGAATTAAATAGAAAAGGCACAATGCCGTATTAAGTAAAAGAAGACTGACACTTCATACTGACTATGTTTGGGAACCATTCCTGTGACACTAGTTATAGATTCCAATGCTGCACTTCAGAATTACTGTATCCCTCTGACCTTCTTATTGACGATGAAACACAGAAATTGCATCGGAATTAAATAGAAAAGGCACAATGCCGACTTAAGTACAAGAAGACTGACTCTTCCTACTGTCTATGTTTTCAAGCATTCCTGTGACACTAGTTATAGATTCCGATGCTTCACTTCAGGTTTGCTGTATCCCTTGGATCTTCTTATTGACGATGAAACAAAGAAATCGCATCGGAATTAAATAGAAAAGGCACAATGCCGACTTAAGTACAAGAATACTGACTCTTCCCACTGTCTATGTTTTGAACCATTCCTGTGACATTACTTACAGATTGCGATGCTTCACTTCAGTTGTACTGTATCCCTTGGGCCTTCTTATTGACGGTGAAACACCGAAATTGCATAAGAATTAAATAGAAAATTCACAATGCCGACTTAAGTACAACAAAACTGACTCTTCCTACTGTCTATGTTCTGAACCATTCCTGTGACACTAGTAATAGATTCCGATGCTTCACTTCAGGTTTACTGTATCCCTCTGACCTTCATTTTGACGATGAAAACAGAAATTACATCGGCATTAAATACAAATGGCACAATGCGACTTAACTACATGAAGACTGACTCTTCTTACTGTCTATGATTTGATCCAAAATGTGACACTAGTTATAGATTCCGATGCTTCACTTCAGGTTTATGTATGCCTTGGACCTTCTTATTGACGAAAAAACACAGATACTGCATCGGAATTAAATACAAAATGCACAATGCTGACTTATGTACAAGAAGGCTGACTCTTCTTACTGACTGTTATGAACCATTCTTGTGAGACTAGTTATACATTCCGATGCTTCACTTCAGGTTCACTGTATCTCTCTGACCTTCTTATTGACGATGAAACACAGAAATTGCATCGGAATTAAATACAAAAAGGCACAATGCCAACTTAAGTACAAGAAGACATACTCTTCTTACTGACTATATTTGAACCATTCATGTGACACTAGTTATAGATTCCGATGCTTCACTTCTGTTTACTGTATCCCTCTGACCTTCATATTGACGATGAAACACAGACATAGCATCGGAATCAAATAGGTAAGGCACAATGCCGACTTAAGTACAAGAAGACTGACTCTCCTTATTGTCTATGTTTTGAACCATTCCTGTGACGCTAGTTACAGTATTCCGATGCTTCACTTCAGGTATACTGTATCCCTCTGACCTTCTTATTGACGATGAAACCCAGAAATTGCATCGGAATTAAATAGAAAAGGCACAATGCCGTATTAAGTAAAAGAAGACTGACACTTCATACTGACTATGTTTGGAACCATTCCTGTGACACTAGTTATAGATTCCGATGCTTCACTTCAGAATTACTGTATCCCTCTGACCTTCTTATTGACGATGAAACATAGAAATTGCATCGGAATTAAATAGAAAATGCACAATGCCAACTTAAGTACAAAAAGGACTGACTGTTCTTACTGACTATGTTTTGAACCATTCCTGTGACACTAGTTATAGATTCCGATGCTTCACTTCAGGTTTACTGTATCCCTTGCACCTTCTCATTGACGATGAAACACAGAAATTGCATCGGAATTAAATACAAAAGACACAATGCCGACTTAAGTACTAGAAGACTGACCCTTCTTACTGTCTATGTTTTGAACCATTCCTGTGACACTAGTTATAGATTCCGATGCTTCACTTCAGGTATACTGTATCCCTCTGACCTTCTTATTGACGATGAAACACAGAAATTGCATCGGAATTAAATAGAAAAGGCACAATGCCGTATTAAGTAAAAGAAGACTGACACTTCATACTGACTATGTTTGGAACCATTCCTGTGACACTAGTTATAGATTCCGATGCTTCACTTCAGAATTACTGTATCCCTCTGACCTTCTTATTGACGATGAAACACAGAAATTGCATCGGAAATTAAATAGAAAAGGGCACAATGCCGACTTAAGTACAAGAAGACTGACTCTTCCTACTGTCTATGTTTTGAAGCATTCCTGTGACACTAGTTATAGATTCCGATGCTTCACTTCAGGTTTGCTGTATCCCTTGGATCTTCTTATTGACGATGAAACAAAGAAATCGCATCGGAATTAAATAGAAAAGGCACAATGCCGACTTAAGTACAAGAATACTGACTCTTCCCACTGTCTATGTTTTGAACCATTCCTGTGACATTACTTATAGATTGCGATGCTTCACTTCAGTTGTACTGTATCCCTTGGGCCTTCTTATTGACGGTGAAACACCGAAATTGCATCAGAATTAAATAGGAAAATTCACAATGCCGACTTAAGTACAACAAAACTGGCTCTTCCTACTGTCTATGTTTTGAACCATTCCTGTGACACTAGTAATAGATTCCGATGCTTCACTTCAAGTTTACTGTATCCCTCTGACCTTCATTTTGACGATGAAAACAGAAATTACATCGGCATTAAATACAAATGGCACAATGCCGACTTAACTACATGAAGACTGACTCTTCTTACTGTCTATGATTTGATATCCAAAATGTGACACTAGTTATAGATTCCGATGCTTCACGTCAGGTTTATGTATGCCTTGGACCTTCTTATTGACGAAAAAACACAGATACTGCATCGGAATTAAATACAAAATGCACAATGCTGACTTATGTACAAGAAGGCTGACTCTTCTTACTGACTGTTATGAACCATTCTTGTGAGACTAGTTATACTTTCCGATGCTTCACTTCAGGTTCACTGTATCCCTCTGACCTTCTTATTGACGATGAAACACAGAAATTGCATCGGAATTAAATACAAAAGGCACAATGCCAACTTAAGTACAAGAAGACTTACTCTTCTTACTGACTATATTTGAACCATTCCTGTGACACTAGTTATAGATTCCGATGCTTCACTTCTGGTTTACTGTATCCCTCTGACCTTCATATTGACGATGAAACACAGAAATAGCATCGGAATCAAATAGGTAAGGCACAATGCCGACTTAAGTACAAGAAGACTGACTCTCCTTATTGTATATGTTTTGAACCATTCCTGTGACGCTAGTTACAGATTCCGATGCTTCACTTCAGGGTTACTGTATCCCTCTGACCTTCTTATTGACGATGAAACACAGAAATTGCAACGGAATTAAATATAAAACGCACAATTGCCGACTTAAGTACAAGAAGAATGACCCTTCCTACTGTCTATGTTTTGAACCATTCCTGTGACACTAGTTATAGATTCCGATGCTTCACTTCAGGTTTACTGTATCCCTTGGACCCTCTTATTGACCGATGAAACAAAGAAATCGCTTCGGAATTAAATAGAAAAGACAAATTGCCGACTTAACTACAAGAAGACTGACTCTTCCCACTGTCTATCTTTTGAACCATTCCTGTGACACTACTTACAGATTGCGATGGTTCACTTCAGTTTTACTGTATCCCTTGGGGCCTTCTTATTGACGATGAAATACAGAAATTGCATCAGAATTAAATAGAAAAGGCACAATGCCCGACTTAAGTACAAGAAGACTGACTCTTCCTACTGTCTATGTTTTGAACCATTCCTGTGACACTAGTTATAGATTCCGATGCTTCACGTCAGTTCTACTCTATCCCTAGGACCTTCTTATTGACGATGAAACACAGAAATTGCATCGGAACTAAATACAAAAGGCACAATTCCGACTTAAGTGCAAGAAACTGACTCTTCCTACTGTCTATGTTTGAACGATTCCTGTTGCATTAGTTATTGATTCCGCTGCTGCACTTCAGGTTTACTGTGTCCCTTGGACCTTCTTATTGACGATGAAACACAGAAATTGCATCGGAATTAAATACAAAATGCACAATGCCGACTTAAGTACAAGAAGACTGACTCTTCTTACTGACTATGATTTGAACCATTCCTGTGTCACTAGTTATAGAATCCGTTGCTTCACTTCAGGTTTACTGTAACCCTTTGACCTTCTTATTGACGATGAAACACAGAAATAGCATCGGAAATAAATACAAAAGGCACGATGAGGACTTAAGTACATGTAGACTGAATCTTCCTACTGTCTATGTTTGAACCATTCCTGTGACACTACTTATAGATTCCGATGCTTCATTTCAGGTTTACTGTATCCCTTGGATCTTCTTATTGACGATGAAACACAGATAGTGCATCGGAGTTAAATACAAAGGCACAATGCCGACTTAAGTACAAGAAGACTAACCCTCCCTACTGTCTATGTTTTGAACCATTCCTGTTACACTAGTTATAGATCCCGATGCTTCACTTCAGGTTTACTGTATCCCTCTGACCTTCTTTTTTGACGATGAAACACAGAAATTGCATCGGAATTAAATAGAAAAGGCACAATGGCGACTTAAGTACAAGAAGGCTGACTCTTCTTACTGTCTATGTTTTGAACAATTCCTGTGACACTAGTTATAGATTCCGATCCTTCACTTCAGATTTACTGTAACCTTCTAACGTTCTTATTGTCGATGAAACACAGAAATTGCAATCGGAATTAAATACAAAATGCACAATGCCGACTTAAGTACAAGAAGTCTGACTCTTCTCTTTGTCTATGTTATGAACCATTCCTGTGAAACTAGTTATAGATTCCGATGCTTCACTTCAGGTTTACTGTATCCCTTGGAACTTCTTATTGACGATGAAACACAGAAAATAGCATCAGAATTAAATACAAAAGGCACAATGCCGACTTAAGTACTAGAAGACTGAATCTTCTTACTGTCTATGCTTTGAAACATTCCTGTGACACTAGTTATAGATTCCGATGCTTCACTTCAGGTTTACTGTATCCCTCCGACCTTCTTACCGACGATGAAACACAGAAATTGCATCGGAATTAAATAGAAAAGGGCACAATGCCGACTTAAGTACAAGAAGACTGACACTTCTTTCTGACTGTTTTGAACCATTCCTGTGACACTAGTTATAGATTCCGATGCTTCACTTCAGGTTTACTGTATCCCTCTGACCTTCTTATTGACGATGAAACATAGAAATTGCATCGGAATTAAATAGAAAAGGCACAATGCCAACTTAAGTACAAAAAGGACTGTCTGTTCTTACTGACTATGTTTTGAACCATTCCTGTGACACTAGTTATAGATTCCGATGCTTCACTTCAGGTTTACTGTATCCCTTGCACCTTCGTATTGACGATGAAACACAGAAATTGCACCGAATTTAATACAAAAGACACAATGCCGACTTAAGTACTAGAAGACTGACCCTTCTTACTGTCTATGCTTTCAACCATTCCTGTGACACTAGTTATAGATTCCGATGCTTCACTTCAGGTTTACTGTATCCCTCTGACCTTCTTATTGACGATGAAACACAGAAATTGCATCGGAATTAAATAGAAAAGGCACAATGCCGTATTAAGTAAAAGAAGACTGACACTTCATACTGACTATGTTTGGAACCATTCCTGTGACACTAGCTATAGATTCCGATGCTTCACTTCAGAATTACTGTATCCCTCTGACCTTCTTTTGACGATGAAACACAGAAATTGCATCGGAATTAAATAGAAAAGGCACAATGCCGACTTAAGTACAAGAAGACTGACTCTTCCTACTGTCTATGTTTTGAACCATTCCTGTGACACTAGTTATAGATTCCGATGCTTCACTTCAGAATTACTGTAACCCTTGGACCTTCTTATTGACGATGAAACATAGAAAATTCATCGGAATTAAATAGAAAAGGCACAATGCCGACTTAAGTACAAGAAGACTGACTCTTCCTACTATCTATGTTTTGAACCATTCCTGTGACACTAGTTATAGATTCCGATGCTTCACTTCAGGTTTGCTGTATCCCTTGGATCTTCTTATTGACGATGAAACAAAGAAATCGCATCGGAATTAAAGACAAAATGCACAATGCTGACTTAAGTACAAGAAGGCTGACTCTTCGTACTGACTGTTATGAACCATTCTTGTGACACTAGTTATACATACCGATGCTTCACTTAAGGTTCACTGTATCCCTCTGACCCTTCTTATTGACGATGAAACACAGAAATTGCATCGGAATTAAATACAAAACGCACAATGCCAACTTAAGTACAAGAAGACTTACTCTTCTTACTGACTATATTTGAACCATTCCTGTGACACTAGTTATAGATTCCGATGCTTCACTTCTGGTTTACTGTATCCCTCTGACCTTCATATTGACGATGAAACACAGAAATAGCATCGGAATCAAATAGGTACGGCACAATGCCGACTTAAGTACAAGAAGACTGACTCTTCTTATTATCTATGTTTTGAACCATTCCTGTGACGCTAGTTACAGATTCCGATGCTTCACTTCAGGGTTACTGTATCCCTCTGACCTTCTTATTGACGATGAAACACAGAAATTGCAACGGAATTAAATATAAAACGCACAATGCCGACTTAAGTACAAGAAGAATGACCCTTCCTACTGTCTATGTTTTGAACCGTTCCTGTGACACTAGTTATAGATTCCGATGCTTCACTTCAGGTTTACTGTATCCCTTGGACCCTCTTATTGACGATGAAACAAAGAAATCGCTTCGGAATTAAATAGAAAAGGCAAATTGCCGACTTAACTACAAGAAGACTGACTCTTCCTACTGTCAATCTTTTGAACCATTCCTGTGACACTACTTACAGATTGCGATGGTTCACTTCAGTTTTACTGTAACCCTTGCGCCTTCTTATTGACGATGAAATACAGAAATTGCATCAGAATTAAATAGAAAAGGCACAATGCCGACTTAAGTACAAGAAGACTGACTCTTCCTACTGTCTATGTTTTGAACCATTCCTGTGACACTAGTTATAGATTCCGATGCTTCACGTCAGTTCTACTCTATCCCTAGGACCTTCTTATTGACGATGAAACACAGAAATTGCATCGGAACTAAATACAAAAGGCACAATGCCGACTTAAGTGCAAGAAAACTGACTCTTCGTACTGTCTATGTTTGAACGATTCCTGTTGCATTAGTTATTGATTCCGCTGCTGCACTTCAGGTTTACTGTGTCCCTTGGACCTTCTTATTGACGATGAAACACAGAAATTGCATCGGAATTAAATACAAAATGCACAATACCGACTTAAGTACAAGAAGACTGACTCTTCTTACTGACTATGTTTTGAACCATTCCTGTGTCACTAGTTATAGAATCCGTTGCTTCACTTCAGGTTTACTGTATCCCTTTGACCTTCTTATTGACGATGAAACACAGAAATAGCATCGGAAATAAATACAAAAGGCACGATGAGGACTTAAGTACATGTAGACTGAATCTCCTTACTGTCTATGTTTTGAACCATTCCTGTTACACTAGTTATAAATCCCGATGCTTCACTTCAGGTTTACTGTATCCCTCTGACCTTCTTTTTGACGATGAAACACAGAAATTGCATCGGAATTAAATAGAAAAGGCACAATGCCGTATTAAGTAAAAGAAGACTGACACTTCATACTGACTATGTTTGGAACCATTCCTGTGACACTAGTTATAGATTCCGATGCTTCACTTCAGAATTACTGTATCCCTCCGACCTTCTTATTGCCGATGAAACACAGAAATTGCATCGGAATTAAATAGAAAAGGCACAATGCCGACTTAAGTACAAGAAGACTGTCTCTTCCTACTGTCTATGTCTTGAACCATTCCTGTGACACTAGTTATAGATTCCGATGCTTCACTTCAGGTTTACTGTATCCCTTGGAACTTCTTATTGACGATGAAATACAGAAATAGCATCAGAAATAAATACAAAAGGCACAATGCCGACTTAAGTACTAGAAGACTGACCCTTCTTACTGTGTATGTTTTGAACCATTCCTGTGACACTAGATATAGATTCCGATGCTTCACTTCAGGTTTACTGTATCCCTCTGACCTTCTTATTGACAGTGAAACACCGAAATTGCATCGGAATTAAATAGAAAAGGCATAATGCCGACTTAAGTACAAGAAGACTAACTCTTCTTACCGAATATGTTAGGAACCATTCCTGTGACACTAGTTATAGATTCCGATGCTTCACTTCAGGTTTACTGTATGCCTTGCACCTTCTTATTGACGATGAAACAGAGAAATTGCATCGGAATTAATTACTAAAGGCACAATGCCGACGTAAGTACAAGAAGACTGACTCTTCGTACTGACTAAATTTTGAACCATTCCTGTGACACTAGTTATAGATTCCGATGCTTCACTTCTGGTTTACTGTGTCCCTCTGACCTTCTTATTGACGATGAAACACAGAAATTGCATCGGAATTAAATACAAAATGCACAATGCTGACTTAAGTACAAGAAGGCTGACTCTTCCTACTGACTGTTTTGAACCATTCCTGTGACACTAGTTATAGATTCCGATGCTTCACTTCAGGTTCACTGTATCCCTCTGACCTTCTTATTGACGATCAAACACAGAAATTGCATCGGAATTAAATACAAAAAGCACATTGCCAACTTAAGTACAAGAAGACTGACTCTTCTTACTGCCTATGATTTGAACCATTCCTGTGACACTAGTTGTAGATTCCGATGCTTCACTTCAGGGTTACTGTATCCCTCTGACCTTCTTATTGACGATGAAACACAGATATTGCATCGAAATTAAATAGAAAAGTCACAATGCCGACTTAAGTACAAGAAGGCTGACTCTTCTTACTGTCTATGTTTTGAACAATTCCTGTGACACTAGTTATAGATTCCGATCCTTCACATCAGATTTACTGTAACCTTCTTACGTTCTTATTGTCGATGAAACACAGAAATTGCATCGGAATTAAATACAAAATGCACAATGCCGACTTAAGTACAAGAAGACTGACTCTTCTCTTTGTCTATGTTATGAACCATTCCTGTGACACTAGTTATAGATTCCGATGCTTCACTTCAGGTTTACTGTATCCCTTGGAACTTCTCATTGACGATGAAATACAGAAATAGCATCAGAAATAAATACAAAAGGCACAATGCCGACTTAAGTACTAGAAGACTGACCCTTCTTACTGTGTATGTTTTGAACCATTCCTGTGACACTAGATATAGATTCCGATGCTTCACTTCAGGTTTTCTGTATCCCTCTGACCTTCTTATTGACAGTGAAACACCGAAATTGCATCGGAATTAAATAGAAAAGGCATAATGCCGACTTAAGTACAAGAAGACTAACTCTTCTTACCGAATATGTTAGGAACCATTCCTGTGACACTAGTTATAGATTCCGATGCTTCACTTCAGGTTTACTGTATGCCTTGCACCTTCTTATTGACGATGAAACAGAGAAATTGCATCGGAATTAATTACAAAAGGCACAATGCCGACGTAAGTACAAGAAGACTGACTCTTCGTACTGACTAAATTTTGAACCATTCCTGTGACACTAGTTATGGATTCCGATGCTTCACTTCTGGTTTACTGTATCCCTCTGACCTTCTTATTGACGATGAAACACAGAAATTGCATCGGAATTAAATACAAAATGCACAATGCTGACTTAAGTACAAGAAGGCTGACTCTTCCTACTGACTGTTTTGAACCATTCCTGTGACACTAGTTATAGATTCCGATGCTTCACTTCAGGTTCACTGTATCCCTCTGACCTTCTTATTGACGATCAAACACAGAAATTGCATCGGAATTAAATACAAAAAGCACAATGCCAACTTAAGTACAAGAAGACTGACTCTTCTTACTGTCTATGATTTGATCCATTCGTGTGACACTAGTTATGGATTCCGATGCTTCACTTTAGGTTTATGTATGCCTTGGACCTTCTTATTGACGAAAAAACACAGAAATTGCATCGGAATTAAATACAAAATGCACAATGCTGGCTTAAGTACAAGAAAACTGACTCTTCTTACTGTCTCAAGATTTTAAACATGGCTGCAGCAGCAACTGTTAAAATTCTTCACAATAAAGGATGGCAGCCAAAAACAGTTCTTACTGTCTATGCTTTGAACCATTCCTGTGACACTAGTTATAGATTCCGATGCTTCACTTCAGGTTTACTGTATGAATTGCACCTTCTTATTTACGATGAAACACCGAAATTGCATCGGAATTAATTACAAATGTCGCAATTCCGACTTAAGTACAAGAAGACTGACTCTTCGTACTGACTAAGTTTTGAACCATTCCTGTGACACTAGTTGTAGATTCCGATGCTTCACTTCAGGGTTACTGTATCCCTCTGACCTTCTTATTGACGATGAAACACAGATATTGCATCGAAATTAAATAGAAAAGGCACAATGCCGACTTAAGTACAAGAAGACTGACCCTTCTTACTGACTATGTTTTGAACCATTCCTGTGACACTAGTTGTAGATTTCGATGCTTCACTTCTGGTTTACTGTATCCCGCCGACCTTCTTATTGACGATGAAACACAGAAATTGCATCGGAATTAAATAGAAAAGGCACAATGCCGTATTAAGTAAAAGAAGACTGACACTTCATACTGACTATGTTTGGAACCATTCCTGTGACACTAGTTATAGATTCCGATGCTTCACTTCAGAATTACTGTATCCCTCTGACCTTCTTATTGACGATGAAACACAGAAATTGCATCGGAATTAAATAGATAAGGCACAATGCCGACTTAAGTACAAGAAGACTGACTCTTCCTACTGTCTATGTTTTGAACCATTCCTGTGACACTAGTTATAGATTCCGATGCTTCACTTCAGGTTTGCTGTATCCCTTGGATCTTCTTATTGACGATGAAACAAAGAAATCGCATCGGAATTAAATAGAAAAGGCACAATGCCGACTTAAGTACAAGAATACTGACTCTTCCCACTGTCTATGTTTTGAACCATTCCTGTGACATTACTTATAGATTGCGATGCTTCACTTCAGTTGTACTGTATCCCTTGGGCCTTCTTATTGACGGTGAAACACCGAAATTGCATCAGAATTAAATAGAAAATTCACAATGCCGACTTAAGTACAAGAAATTGACTCTTCCTACTGTCTATGCTTTGAACCATTCCTGTGACACTAGTAATAGATTCTGATGCTTCACGTCAGTTCTACTCTACTACTAGGACCTTCTTATTGACGAAGAAACACAGATACTGCATTGGAATTAAATACAAAATGCACAATGCTGACTTAAGTACAAGAAGGCTGACTCTTCTTACTGACTGTTATGAACCATTCTTGTGAGACTCGTTATACATTCCGATGCTTCACTTCAGGTTCACTGTATCCCTCTGACCTTCTTATTGACGATGAAACACAGAAATTGAATCGGAATTAAATACAAAAGGCACAATGCCAACTTAAGTACAAGAAGACTTACTCTTCTTACTGACTATATTTGAACCATTCCTGTGACACTAGTTATAGATTCCGATGCTTCACTTCTGGTTTAGTGTATCCCTCTGACCTTCATATTGACGATGAAACACAGAAATAGCATCGGAATCAAATAGGTAAGGCACAATGCCGACTTAAGTACAAGAAGACTGACTCTTCTTATTGTCTATGTTTTGAACCATTCCTGTGACGCTAGTTACAGATTCCGATGCTTCACTTCAGGGTTACTGTATCCCTCTGACCTTCTTATTGACGATGAAACACAGATATTGCAACGGAATTAAATATAAAACGCACAATGCCGACTTAAGTACAAGAAGAATGACCCTTCCTACTGTCTATGTTTTGAACCATTCCTGTGACACTAGTTATAGATTCCGATGCTTCACTTCAGGTTTACTGTATCCCTTGGACCCTCTTATTGACGATGAAACAAAGAAATCGCTTCGGAATTAAATAGAAAAGGCAAATTGCCGACTTAACTACAAGAAGACTGACTCTTCCTACTGTCTATCTTTTGAACCATTCCTGTGACACTACTTACAGATTGCGATGGTTCACTTCAGTTTTACTGTATCCCTTGGGCCTTCTTATTGACGATGAAATACAGAAATTGCATCAGAATTAAATAGAAAAGGCACAATGCCGACTTAAGTACAAGAAGACTGACTCTTCCTACTGTCTATGTTTTGAACCATTCCTGTGACACTAGTTATAGATTCCGATGCTTCACGTCAGTTCTACTCTACTACTAGGACCTTCTTATTGACGATGAAACACAGAAATTGCATCGGAACTAAATACAAAAGGCACAATGCCGACTTAAGTGCAAGAAAACTGACTCTTCCTACTGTCTATGTTTGAACGATTCCTGTTGCATTAGTTATTGATTCCGCTGCCGCACTTCAGGTTTACTGTGTCCCTTGGACCCTCTTATTGACGATGAAACACAGAAATTGCATCGGAATTAAATACAAAATGCACGATGCCGACTTAAGTACAAGAAGACTGACTCTTCTTACTGACTATGTTTTGAACCATTCCTGTGTCACTAGTTATAGAATCCGTTGCTTCACTTCAGGTTTACTGTATCCCTTTGAACTTCTTATTGACGATGAAACACAGAAATAGCATCGGAAATAAATACAAAAGGCACGATGAGGACTTAAGTACATGTAGACTGAATCTTCCTACTGTCTATGTTTGAACCATTCCTGTGACATTACTTATAGATTCCGATGCTTCATTTCAGGTTTACTGTATCCCTTGGATCTTCTTATTGACGATGAAACACAGATAGTGCATCGGAGTGAAATACAAAAGGCACAATGCCGACTTAAGTACAAGAAGACTAACCCTCCCTACTGTCTATGTTTTGAACCATTCCTGTTACACTAGTTATAGATCCCGATGCTTCACTTCAGGTTTACTGTATCCCTCTGACCTTCTTTTTGACGATGAAACACAGAAATTGCATCGGAATTTAATAGAAAAGGCACAATGCCGACTTAAGTACAAGAAGGCTGACTCTTCTTACTGTCTATGTTTTGAACAATTCCTGTGACACTAGTTATAGATTCCGATCCTTCACTTCAGATTTACTGTAACCTTCTAACGTTCTTATTGTCGATGAAACACAGAAATTGCATCGGAATTAAATACAAAATGCACAATGCCGACTTAAGTACAAGAAGACTGACTCTTCTCTTTGTCTATGTTATGAACCATTCCTGTGACACTAGTTATAGATTCCGATGCTTCACTTCAGGTTTACTGTATCCCTTGGAACTTCTTATTGACGATGAAACACAGAAATAGCATCAGAAGTAAATACAAAAGGCACAATGCCGACTTAAGTACTAGAAGACTGAATCTTCTTACTGTCTATGCTTTGAAACATTCCTGTGACACTAGTTATAGATTCCGATGCTTCACTTCAGGTTTACTGTATCCCTCTGACCTTCTTACTGACGATGAAACACAGAAATTGCATCGGAATTAAATAGAAAAGGCACAATGCCGACTTAAGTACAAGAAGACTGACACTTCTTTCTGACTGTTTTCAACCATTCCTGTGACACTAGTTATAGATTCCGATGCTTCACTTCAGGTTTACTGTATCCCTCTGACCTTCTTATTGATGATGAAACATAGAAATTGCATCGGAATTAAATAGAAAAGGCACAATGCCAACTTAAGTACAAAAAGACTGACTGTTCTTACTGACTATGTTTTGAACCATTCCTGTGACACTAGTTATAGATTCCGATGCTTCACTTCAGGTTTACTGTATCCCTTGCACCTTCTTATTGACGATGAAACACAGAAATTGCATCGGAATTTAATACAAAAGACACAATGCCGACTTAAGTACTAGAAGACTGACCCTTCTTACAGTCTATGCTTTCAACCATTCCTGTGACACTAGTTATAGATTCCGATGCTTCACTTCAGGTTTACTGTATCCCTCTGACCTTCTTATTGACGATGAAACACAGAAATTGCATCGGAATTAAATAGAAAAGGCACAATGCCGGATTAAGTAAAATAAGACTGACACTTCATACTGACTATGTTTGGAACCATTCCTGTGACACTAGCTATAGATTCCGATGCTTCACTTCAGAATTACTGTATCCCTCTGACCTTCTTATTGACGATGAAACACAGAAATTGCATCGGAATTAAATAGAAAAGGCACAATGCCGACTTAAGTACAAGAATACTGACTCTTCCCACTGTCTATGTTTTGAACCATTCCTGTGACATTACTTATGGATTGCGATGCTTCACTTCAGTTGTACTGTATCCCTTGGGCCTTCTTATTGACGATGAAACACCGAAATTGCATCAGAATCAAATAGAAAATTCACAATGCCGACTTAAGTACAAGAAAACTGACTCTTCCTACTGTCTATGCTTTGAACCATTCCTCTGACACTAGTAATAGATTCCGATGCTTCACTTCAGGTTTACTGTATCCCTCTGACCTTCTTTTTGACGATGAAAACAGAAATTACATCGGCATTAAATACAAATGGCACAATGCCGACTTAAGTACATGAAGACAGACTCTTCTTACTGTCTATGATTTGATCCATTAATGTGACACTAGTTATAGATTCCGAAGCTTCACTTCAGGTTTATGTATGCCTTGGACCTTCTTATTAACGAAAAAACACAGATATTGCATCGGAATTAAAGAGAAAATGCACAATGCTGACTTAAGTACAAGAAGGCTGACTCTTCTTACTGACTGTTATGAACCATTCTTGTGACACTAGTTATACATTCCGATGCTTCACTTCAGGTTCACTGTATCCCTCTGACCTTCTTATTGACGATGAAACACAGAAATTGCATCGGAATTAAATACAAAGGGCACAATGCCAACTTAAGTACAAGAAGACTTACTCTTCTTACTGACTATATTTGAACCATTCCTGTGACACTAGTTATAGATTCCGATGCTTCACTTCTGGTTTACTGTATCCCTCTGACCTTCATATTGACGATGAAACACAGAAATAGCATCGGAATCAAATAGGTAAGGCACAATGCCGACTTAAGTACAAGAAGACTAACTCTTCTTACCGAATATGTTAGGAACCATTCCTGTGACACTAGTTATAGATTCCGATGCTTCACTTCAGGTTTACTGTATGCCTTGCACCTTCTTATTGACGATGAAACAGAGAAATTGCATCGGAATTAATTACAAAAGGCACAATGCCGACGTAATTACAAGAAGACTGACTCTTCGTACTGACTAAATTTTGAACCATTCCTGTGACACTAGTTATAGATTCCGATGCTTCACTTCTGGTTTACTGTATCCCTCTGACCTTCTTATTGACGATGAAACACAGAAATTGCATCGGAATTAAATACAAAATGCACAATGCTGACTTAAGTACAAGAAGGCTGACTCTTCCTACTGACTGCTTTGAACCATTCCTGTGACACTAGTTATAGATTCCGATGCTTCACTTCAGGTTCACTGTATCCCTCTGACCTTCTTATTGACGATCAAACACAGAAATTGCATCGGAATTAAATACAAAAAGCACAATGCCAACTTAAGTACAAGAAGACTGACTCTTCTTACTGTCTATGATTTGATCCATTCGTGTGACACTAGTTATAGATTCCGATGCTTCACTTTAGGTTTATGTATGCCTTGGACCTTCTTATTGACGATGAATCAGAGAAATTGCATCGGAACTAAATACAAAAGTCTAAATGCCGACTTAAGTGCAAGAAGACTAACTCTTCTTTTTGTCTATGTTTGAACCATTCCTGTGACGCTAGTTATAGATTCCGATGCTTCACTTCGGGTTTACTGTATCCCTTGCACCTTCTTATTGACGATGAAACACAGAAATTGCATCGGAATAAAAATAGAAAAGGCACAATGCCGACTTACGTACAAGAAGACTGTCCCTTCCTACTGTCTATGTTTTGAACCATTCCTGTGGCACTAGTTATGGATTCCGATGCTTCACTTCAGGTTTACTGTATTCCTTGGACCTTCTTATTGTCGATGAAGTACAGAAATTGCATCGGAATTAAATAGAAAAGGCACAATGCCGACTTAAGTACAAGAAGACTGACTCTTCTTACTGCCTATGTTTTGAACCACTCCTGTGACACTAGTTGTAGATTCCGATGCTTCACTTCAGGGTTACTGTATGCCTCTGACCTTATTGACGATGAAACACTGATATTGCATCGAAATTAAATAGAAAAGGCACAATGCCGACTTAAGTACAAGAAGACTGACCCTTCTTACTGACTATGTTTTGCACCATTCCTGTGACACTAGTTGTAGATTCTGATGCTTCACTTCTGGTTTACTGTATCCAGCTGATCTTCTTATTGACGATGAAACACAGAAATTGCATCGGAATTAGATAGATAAGGCACAATGCCGACTTTAGTACAAGAAGACTGACTCTTCCTATTGTCTATGTTTTGAACCATTCCTGTGACACTAGTTACAGATTCCGATGCTTCAATTCAGGTTTACTGTATGAATTGCACCTTCTTATTGACGATGAAGCACCGAAATTGCATCGGAATTAATTACAAAAGTCGCAATGCCGACTTAAGTACAAGAAGACTGACTCTTCGTACTGACTAAGTTTTGAACCATTCCTGTGACACTAGTTGTAGATTCCGATGCTTCACTTCAGGGTTACTGTATGCCTCTGACCTTATTGACGATGAAACACAGATATTGCATCGAAATTAAATAGAAAAGGCACAATGCCGACTTAAGTACAAGAAGACTGACCCTTCTTACTGACTATGTTTTGCACCATTCCTGTGACACTAGTTGTAGATTCTGATGCTTCACTTCTGGTTTACTGTATCCCGCTGATCTTCTTATTGACGATGAAACACAGAAATTGCATCGGAATTAGATAGATAAGGCACAATGCCGACTTTAGTACAAGAAGACTGACTCTTCCTATTGTCTATGTTTTGAACCATTCCTGTGACACTAGTTACAGATTCCGATGCTTCAATTCAGGTTTACTGTATCCCTCTGACCTTCTTATTGACGATGAAACACAGAAATTGCATCGGAATTAAATAGAAAAGGCACAATGCCGACTTAAGTACAAGAAGACTGACTCTTCTTACTGCCTATGTTTTGAACCACTCCTGTGACGCTAGTTACAGATTCCGATGCTTCACTTCAGGGTTACTGTATCCCTCTGACCTTCTTATTGACGATGAAACACAGAAATTGTAACGGAATTAGATAGTAAAGGCACAATGCCTACTTAAGTACAAGAAGACTGACTCTTCCTACTGTCTATGTTCTGAACCATTCCTGTGACACTACTTATAGATTGCGGTGCTTCACTTCAGTTTTACTGTATCCCTTGGGCCTTCCTATTGACGATGAAATGCAGAATTTTCATCAGAATTAAATAGAAAAGGCACAATGCCGACTTGAGTACAAGAAGACTGACTCTTTCTACTGTCTATGTTTTGAACCATTCTTGTTCAAAAATGGTTCAAATGGCTGTGAGCACTATGGGGCTCAACTGCTGAGATCATTAGCCCCGTAGAACCTAGAACTAGTTAAACCTAACTAACCTAAGGACATTACAAACATTCATGCCCGAGGCAGGATTCGAACCTGCAACCGTAGCGGTCTTGCGGTTCCAGACTGCAGCGCCTTTAGCCGCACGACCACTTCGGCCGGCGAACCATTCCTGTGACACTAGTTCTAGATTCCGATGCTTCACTTCAGTTCTACTCTATCCCTAGGACCTTCTTATTGACGATGAAACACAGAAATTGCATCGGAACTAAATACAAAAGGCACAATGCCGACTTAAGTACAAGAAGACTGACTCTTCCTACTGCCTATGTTTTGAACGATTCCTGTTGCATTAGTTATTGATTCCGATGCTTCACTTCTGGTTTACTGTGTCCCTTGGACCTTCTTATTGACGATGCAACACAGAAATTTCGTCGGAATTAAGAAAAAATGCACAATGCCGACTTAAGTACAAGAAGATTGACTCTTCTTACTGACTATTTTTAGAACCATTCCTGTGACACTACTTATAGAATCCGTTGCTTCACTTCAGGTTTACTGTATCCCTTTGACCTTCTTATTGACGATGAAACACAGAAATAGCATCGGAAATAAATACAAAAGGCACGATGCCGACTTATGTACATGTAGACTGAATCTTGCTACTTTCTATGTTTTGAACCATTCCTGTGACACTAGTTATAGATTCCGATGCTTCATTTCAGGTTTACTGTATCCCTTGGATCTTCTTATTGACGATGAAACACAGATAGTGCATCATAGTTAAATACAAAAGGCACAATGCCGACTTAAGTACAAGAAGACTAACTCTTAATACTGCCTATGTTTTGAACCATTCCTGTGACACTAGTTATAGATTCCGATGCTTCGCTTCAGGTTTACTGTATCCCTCTGACCTTCTTTTTGACGATGAAACACAGAAATTGCATCGGAATTAAATAGAAAAGGCACAATGCCGACTTAAGTACAAGAAGACTGACTCATCTTACTGTCTATGTTTTGAACAATTCCTGTGACACTAGTTATAGATTCCGATCCTTCACTTCAGATTTACTGTAACCCTCTAACCTTCTTATTGACGATGAAACACGGAAATTGCATCGGAATTAACTACAAAATGCACAATGCCGACTTAAGTACTAGAAGACTGACCCTTCTTACTGTGTATGTTTGGAACCATTCCTGTGACACTAGTTATAGATTCCGATGCTTCACTTCGGGTTTACTGTATGCCTTGCACCTTCTTATTGACAATGAAACACGTAATTTGCATTCGAATTAATTACAAAAGGCACAATGCCGACTTAAGTACAAGAAGGCTGACTCTTCGTACTGACTAAGTTTGAAACATTCCTGTGACACTAGTTATAGATTCCGATGCTTCACTTCTGGTTTACTGTATCCCTCTGACCTTCTTATTGACGATGAAACACAGAAATTGCATCGGAATTAAATAGATAAGGCACAATGCCGACTTAAGTACAAGAAGACTGACTCTTCCTATTGTCTATGTTTTGAACCTTTCCTGTGACACTAGTTATAGATTCCGGTCCTTCACTTCAGGTTTACTGTATCCCTCTGACCTTCTTATTGACGATGAAACACAGAAATTGCATCGGAATTAAATAGAAAAGGCACAATGCCGACTTAAGTACAAGAAGACCGACTCTTCTTACTGTCTATGTTTTGAACCACTCCTGTGACGCTAATTACAGATTTAGATGCTTCACTTCAAGGTTACTGTATTTCTCTGACCTTCGTATTGACGATGAAACACAGAAATTGCAACGGAATTAGATAGAAAAGGCACAATGGCGACTTAAGTACAAGAAGACTGACTCTTCTTACTGTCTACGTTTTGAGCCATTCCTGTGACACTAGTTATAGATTCCGATGCTTCACTTCAGGTTTACTGTATCCCTTGAACCTTCTTATTGACGATGAAACACAGTAATTGCATCGGAATTAAATACAAAAGGCACAATGCCGACTTAAGTAGAAGAAGACTGACCCTTCTTACTGTCTATGTTTTGAACCATTCCTGTTACACTAGTTATAGATTCCGGTGCTTCACTTCAGGTTTACTGTATCCCTCTGATCTTCTTATTGACGATGAAACACAGATATTGCATTGGAATTAAATACAAAATGCAAAATGCCGACTTAAGCACAAGAAGACTGACTCATCTTACTGACTATGTTTTGAACCTTCCTGTGACACTAGTTATAGATTCCGATGCTTCACTTCAGGTTTACTGTCTCCCTCTAACCTTCTTTTTGACGATGAAACACAGAAATTGCATCGGAACGTAATAGAAAAGGCATAATGCCGACTTTAGTACTAGAAGACTAAGTCTTCTTACCGACTATGTTTGGAACCATTCCTGTGACACTCGTTATGGATTCCGATGCTTCACTTCAGGTTTACTGTATCCCCTGCACCTTCTTATTGACGATGAAACACAGAAATTGCATCGGAATTAATTACAAAAGGCACAATGCCGACTTAAGTACAAGAAGACTGACTCTTCGCACTGACTATGATTTGAACCATTCCTGTGACACTAGTTATAGATTCCGATGCTTCACATCAGATTTACTGTATCCCTCTGACCTTCTTATTGACGACGAAACACAGAAAATGCATCGGAATTAAATACAAAAGGCACAATGACGACTTAAGTACAAGAAGACTGACTCTTCTTACTGACTATTTTGAACCTTTCCTTTGACACTAGTTATAGATTCCGATGTTTCACTTCAGGTTTACTGTATCCCTCTGACCTTCTTATTGACGTTGAAACACAGAACATGCATCGGAATTAAATAAAAAAGGCACAATGACGACTTAAGTACAAGAAGACTGACTCTTCTTACTAACTGCTTTGAACATTTCCTGGGACACTAGTTATAGATTCCGATGCTTCACTTCAGGTTTACTGTATCCCTCTGACATTCGTATTGACGGTGCAACACAGAAATTGCATCGGAATTAAACACAAAAGGCACCATGCCGACTTAAGTACAAGAAGACTGACCCTTCTTACTGTGTATGCTTTGAACCATTCATGTGACACTAGATATAGATTCTGATGCTTCACTTCAGGTTTACTGTATCCCTCTGACCTTCTTATTGACGGTGCAACACAGAAATTGCATCGGAATTAAATAGAAAAGGCATAATGCCGACTTATGTACAAGAAGACCAAGTCTTCTTACCGACTATGTTTGGATCCATTCCTGTGACACTAGTTATAGATTCCGATGCTTCACTTCAGGTTTACTGTATCCCTTGCACCATCTTATGGACGATGAAACACAGAAATTGCATCGGAATTAATTACAAAAGGCATAATGCCGACTTAAGTACAAGACGACTGACTCTTCGTACTGACTAAGTTATGAACCATTCCTGTGACACTAGTTATAGATTACGATGATTCACTTCAGGTTTACTGTATCCCTTGGACCTTCTTATTGACGATGAGACACAGAAATTGCATCGGAATTAAATAGAAAAGGCACAATGCCGACTTAAGTACAAGAAGACTGACTCTTCTTACTGACTATATTTGGAACCTTCCTATGACACTAGTTATAGATTACGATGATTCACTTTAGGTTTACTGTATCCCTTTGACCTTCTTAATGACGATGAAACACAGAACATGCATCGGAATTAAATAAAACAGGCACAATGACGACTTAAGTACACGAAGATTGACTCTTCTTACTGGCTGTTTTGAACCTTTCCTGTGACACTAGTTATAGATTCCAATGCTTCACTTCAGGTTTACTGTATCCCTCTGACCTTCTTATTGAGGATGAAACACAGAAATTGCATCGGAATTAAATACAAAAGGCACAATGCCGACTTAAGTACAAGAAGACTGACTCTTCTTACTGTCTATGTTTTGAACCATTCCTGTGACACTAGTTATAGATTCCGATGCTTCACTTCAGGTTTACTGTATCCCTTGCACCTTCTTATTGACGATGAAACACAGAAATTGCATCGGAATTAAATACAAAAGGCATAATGCTGCCTTAAGTAGAAGAAGACTGACCCTTCTTACTGTCTATGTTTTGAACCATTCCTGTGACACTAGTTATAGATTCCTATGCTTCTCTTCAGGTTTACTGTATCCCTCTGACCCTGTTATTGACGATGAAACACAGAAATTGCATCGGAATTAAATACAAAAGGCAAAATGTCGACGTAAGCACAAGAAGACTGACTCTTCGTACTGACTATGATTTGAACCATTGCTGTGACACTAGGTATAGATTACGATGATTCACTTCAGGTTCACTGTATCCCATGGACCTTCTTATTGACGATGAAACATAGAAATTGCATCGGAATTAAATAGAAAAGGCACAATGACGACTTAAGTACAAGAAAACTGACTCTTCTTACTGACTGTTTTGAACCATTCTTGTGACACTAGTTATAGATTCTGATGCTTCTCTTCAGGTTTACTGTATCCCTCTGACCTTCTTATTGACGATGAAACACAGAAATTGCATCGGAATTAAATACAAAAGGCACAATGCCAACTTAAGTACAAGAAGGCTGACCCTTCTTACTGTCTATGTTTTGAACCATACCGGTGACACTAGTTATAGATTCCGATGCTTCACTTCAGGTGTACTGCATCCCTTGGACCTTGTTCTTGCCGATGAAACACGGAAATTGCATCGGAATAACTAGAAAAGGCTCATTGCCGACTTAAGTACAAGAAGAATGACTCTGCTTACTGTCTATGTTTTGAACCATTCCTGTGACACTAGTTATAGATTACGATGATTCACTTCAGGTTTACTGTATGCCTCTGACCTTCTTATTGACGATGAAACACAGAAATTGCATCAGAATTAAATACAAAAGGCACAATGCCGACTTATGTACAAGAAAATTGACTCTTGGTACTGACTATGATTTGACCCATTCCTGTGACACTAGTTATAGATTCCGATGATTCACCTCAGGTTTACTGTATCCTTTGGACCTTCTTATTTACGATGAAACACAGAAATTGCATCGGAATGAAATAGAAAAGACACAATGCCGACTTAAGAACAAGAAGACTGACTCATCTTACTGACTATGTTTTGAACCTTCCTGTGACACTAGTTATAGATTCCGATGCTTCACTTCAGGTTTACTGTCTCCCTCTAACCTTCTTTTTGACGATGAAACACAGAAATTGCATCGGAATTAAATACAAAAGGCATAATGCTGCCTTAAGTAGAAGAAGACTGACCCTTCTTACTGTCTATGTTTTGAACCATTCCTGTGACACTAGTTATAGATTCCGATGCTTCACTTCAGGGTTACTGTATCCCCTGCACCTTCTTATTGACGATGAAACACAGAAATTGCATCGGAATTAATTACAAAAGGCACAATGCCGACATAAGTACAAGAAGACTGACTTCTGCGCACTGACTATGTTTTGAACCATTCCTGTGCCACTAGTTATAGATTACGATGATTCACTTCAGGTTTACTGTATCCCTTGGACCTTCTTGTTGACGATGAAACACAGAAATTGCATCGGAATTAAATAGAGAAGGCTCAATGCCGACTTAAGTACAAGAAGACTGACTCTTCTTACTGACTATGTTTGGAACCATTCCTGTGACACTAGTTATAGATTCCGATGCTTCACTTCAGATTTACTGTATCCCTCTGACCTTCTTATTGACGACGAAACACAGAAAATGCATCGGAATTATATGCAAAAGGCACAATGACGACTTAAGTACAAGAAGACTGACTCTTCTTACTGACTATTTTGAACCTTTCCTTTGACACTAGTTATAGATTCCGATGTTTCACTTCAGGTTTACTGTATCCCTCTGACCTTCTTATTGACGTTGAAACACAGAACATGCATCGGAATTAAATAAAAAAGGCACAATGACGACTTAAGTACAAGAAGACTGGCTCTTCTTACTAACTGCTTTGAACCTTTCCTGGGACTCTATTTATAGATTCCGATGCTTCACTTCAGGTTTACTGTATCCCTCTGACCTTCTTATAGACGATGAAACACAGAAATTGCATCGGAATTAAACACAAAATGCACAATGCCGACTTAAGTACAAGAAGACTGACCCTTCTTACTGTCTATGCTTTGAACCATTCATCAGACACTAGATATAGATTCCGATGCTTCACTTCAGGTTTACTGTATCCCTCTGACCTTCTCATTGACGGTGCAACACAGAAATTGCATCGGAATTAAATAGAAAAGGCATAATGCCGACTTAAGTACAAGAAGACTAACTCTTCTTTCCGACTATGTTTGGATCCATTCCTGTGACACTAGTTATAGATTCCGATGCTTCACTTCAGGTTTACTGTATCCCTTGCACCTTCTTATTGACGATGAAACACAGAAATTGCATCGGAATTAATTACAAAAGGCACAATGCCGACTTAAGTACAAGAAGACTGACTCTTCGTACTGACTAAGTTATGAACCATTCCTGTGACACTAGTTATAGATTACGATGATTCACTTCAGGTTTACTGCATCCCTTGGACCTTCTTATTGACGATGAGACACAGAAATTGCATCGGAATTAAATAGAAAAGGCACAATGCCGACTTAAGTACAAGAAGACTGACTCTTCTTACTGACTATATTTGGAACCTTTCTATGACACTAGTTATAGATTACGATGATTCACTTTAGGTTTACTGTATCCCTTTGACCTTCTTATTGACGATGAAACACAGAACATGCATCGGAATTAAATAAAAAAGGCACAATGCCAACTTAAGTACACGAAGACTGACTCTTCTTACTGGCTGTTTTGAACCTTTCCTGTGACACTAGTTATAGATTCTGATGCTTCTCTTCAGGTTTACTGTATCCCTCTGACCTTCTTATTGACGATGAAACACAGAATTTGCATCGGAATTAAATACAAAAGGCACAATGCCAACTTAAGTACAAGAAGACTGACCCTTCTTACTGTCTATGTTTTGAACCATACCGGTGACACTAGTTATAGATTCCGATGCTTCACTTCAGGTGTACTGCATCCCTTGGACCTTGTTCTTGCCGATGAAACACGGAAATTGCATCGGAATAACTAGAAAAGGCTCATAGCCGACTTAAGTACAAGAAGAATGACTCTGCTTACTGTCTATGTTTTGAACCATTCCTGTGACACTAGTTATGGATTCCGATGTTTCACTTCAGGTTTACTGTATCCCTTGCACCTTCATATTGACGATGAAACACAGAAATTGCATCGGAATTATTTACAAAAGGCGCAATGCAGACTTAAGTACAAGTAGGCTGACTCTTCGCACTGACTATGTTTTGAACCATTCCTGTGACACTAGTTATAGATTACGATGATTCACTTCAGGTTTACTGTATCCCTTGGACCTTCTTGTTGACGATGAAACACAGAAATTGCATCGGAATTAAATAGAGAAGGCTCAATGCCGACTTAAGTACTAGAAGACTGACTCTTCTTACTGACAATGTTTGGAACCATTCCTGTGACACTAGTTATAGATTCCGATGCTTCACTTCAGATTTACTGTATCCCTCTGACCTTCTTATTGACGATGAAACACAGAAAATGTATCGGAATAAAATACAAAAGGCACGATGACGACTTAAGTACAAGAAGACTGACTCTTCTT
Organism: Schistocerca piceifrons; assembly: GCF_021461385.2. Taxonomy (NCBI): domain Eukaryota; kingdom Metazoa; phylum Arthropoda; class Insecta; order Orthoptera; family Acrididae; genus Schistocerca; species Schistocerca piceifrons. The sequence continues at coordinate 28,026 of NW_025727791.1, forward strand.
ACTGACTATTTTGAACCTTTCCTGTGACACTAGTTATAGATTCCGATGCTTCACTTTAGGTGTACTGTATCCCTCTGACCTTCATATTGACGATGAAACACAGAACATGCATCGGAATTAAATAAAAAAGGCACAATGATGACCTAAGTACAAGAAGACTGACTCTTTTTACTGACTGTTTTGAACCTTTCCTGTGACACTAGTTATAGATTCCGATGCTTCACTTCAGGTTTACTGTATCCCTCTGACCTTCTTATTGACGATGAAAAACAGAAATTGCATCGGAATTAAATACAAAAGGCAAAATGCCGACTTAAGTACAAGAAGACTGACTCTTCTAACTGTCTATGTTTTGAACCATTCCTGTGACACTAGTTATAGATCCCGATGCTTCACTTCAGGTTTACTGTATCCCTCTGACCTTCTTATTGACGATGAAACACAGAACATGCATCGGAATTAAGTAAAAAAGGCACAATGACAACTTAAGTACAAGAAGACTGACTCTTCTTACTGACTGTTTTGAACCTTTCCTGTGACACTAGTTATAGATTCCGATACTTCACTTCAGGTTTACTGTATCCCTCTAACCTTCTTATTGACGATGAAACACAAAAATTGCATCGGAATTAAATACAAAAGGCACAATGCCGACTTATGTACAAGAAGACTGACTCTTGGTACTGACTATGTTTTGATCCAATTCCTGCGATACTAGTTATAGATTCCGATGATTCACCTCAGGTTTACTGTATCCTTTGGACCTTCTTATTTACGATGAAACACAGAAATTGCATCGGAATTAAATAGAAAAGACACAATGCCGACTTAAGAACAAGACGACTGACTCATCATACTGACTATGTTTTGAACCTTACTGTGACACTAGTTATAGATTCCGATGCTTCACTTCAGGTTTACTGGCTCCCTCTGACCTTCGTATTGACGATGAAAGACAGAAATTGCATCGGAATTAAATAGAAAAGCCATAATGCCGACTTACGTACAAGAAGACTAAGTCTTCTTTCCGACTATGTTTGGAACCATTCCTGTGACACTAGTTATAGATTCCGATGCTTCACTTCAGGTTTACTGTATCCCTTGCACCTTCTTATTGACAATGAAACACAGAAATTGCATCGGAAATAATTACAAAAGGCACAATGCCGGCTTAAGTAAAAGAAGACTGACTCTTCACACTGACTATGTTTTGAACCATTTCTGTGACACTAGTTATAGATTACGATGATTAACTTCAGGTTTACTGTATCCCTTGGAACTTCTTGTTGACGATGAAACACAGAAATAGCATCGAAATTAAATAGAGAAGGCTCAATGCCGACTTAAGTACAAGAAGACTGACTCTTCTTACTGACTATGTTTGGAACCATTCCTGTGACACTTGTCATAGATCCCGATGCTTCACTTCAGATTTACTGTATCCCTCTGACCTTCTTATTGAAGATGAAACACAGAAAATGCATCGGAATTAAATACAAAAGGCACAATGACGACTTAAGTACAAGAAGACTGACTCTTCTTACTGACTACTTTGAACCTTTCCTGTGACACTAGTTATAGATTCCGATGCTTCACTTCAGGTTTACTGTATCCCTCTGACCTTCTTATTGACGATGAAACACAGAACATGCATCGGAATTAAATAAAAAAGGCACAATGACGACTTAAGTACAAGAAGACTGACTATCCTTACTGACTGTTTTGAGCCTTTCCTGTGACACTAGTTATAGATTCCGATGCTTCACTTCAGGTTTACTGTATCGCTCTGACCTTCTTATTGACGATGAAACACAGAACATGCATCGGAAATAAATAAAAAAGGCACAATGACGACATAAGTACAAGAAGACTGACTCTTCTTACTGACTGTTTTGAACCTTTTCTGTGACACTAGTTATAGATTCCGATGCTTCACTTCAGGTTTACTGTATCCCTCTGACCTTCTTATTGACGATGAAACACAGAAATTGCATCGGAATTAAATACAAAAGGCACAATGATGACTTAAGTACAAGAAGACTGACTCTTCTTACTGTCTATGTTTTGAACCATTCCTGTGACACTAGTTATCGATTCCGATGCTTCACTTCAGGTTTACTGTAGCCTTTGCACCTTCTTATTGACGATGAAACACAGAAATTGCATCGGAATTAAATACAAAAGGCACAATGCCGACTTAAGTAGAAGAAGACTGACCCTTCTTACTGTCTATGTTTTGAACCAGTCCTGTGACACTAGTTATAGATTCCGATGCTTCACTTCAGGTTTACTGTATCCCTCTGACCCTCTTATTGACGATGAAACACAGAAATTGCATCGGAATTAAATACAAAAGGCAAAATGCCGACTTAAGCACAAAAGACTGACTCTTCGTACTGACTATGATTTGAACCATTTCTGTGGACACTAGTTATAGATTACGATGATTCACTTCAGGTTTACTGTATCCCTTGGACCTTCTTCTTGACGATGAAACATAGAAATTGCATCGGAATTAAATAGAAAGGGCACAATGCCGACTTAAGTACAAGAAGACTGACTCTTCTTACTGACTATGTTTGGAACCACTCCTGTGACACTAGTCACAGATTCCGATGGCTTCACTACAGGTTTACTGTATCCCTCTGACCTTCCGATTTACGATGAAACACAGAAAATGCATCGGAGTTAAATACAAAAGGCACAATGACGACGTAAGTACAAGAAAACTGACTCTTCTTACTGACTGTTTTGTACCATTCCTGTGACACTAAATATAGATTCTGATGCTTCACTTCAGGTTTACTGTATCCCTCTGACCTTCTTATTGACGATGAAACACAGAAATTGCATCGGAATTAAATACAAAAGGCACAATGCCGACTTAAGTACAAGAGGACTGACCCTTCTTACTGTCTATGTTTTGAACCATTCCGGTGACACTAGTTTTGGATTCCGATGCTTCACTTCAGGTTTACTGTATCCCTCTGACCTTCTTATTGACGATGAAACACAGAAATTGCATCGGAATTAAATACAGAAGGCACAATGCCGACTTATGTACAAGAAGACTGACTCTTGGTACCGACTATGTTTTGAACCATTCCTGTGACACTAGTTATAGATTCCGATGATTCACCTCAGGTTTACTGTATCCTTTGGACCTTCTTATCTACGATGAAACACAGAAATTGCATCGGAATTAAATAGAAAAGACACAATGCCGACTTAAGAACAAGAATACTGACTCATCTTAGTGCCTATGTTTTGAACCTTCCTGTGACACTAGTTATAGGTTCCGATGCTTCACTTCAGGTTTACTGTCTCCCTCTGACCTTCTTATTGACGATGAAACACAGAAATTGCATCGGAATTAAATAGAAAAGGCATAATGCCGACTTAAGTACAAGAAGACTAAGTCTTCTTACCGACTACGTTTGGAACCATTCCTGTGACACTAGTTATAGATTCCGATGCTTCACTTCAGGTTTACTGTATCCCTTGCACCTTCTTATTGACGATGAAACACAGAAATTGCATCGGAATTAATTACAAAAGGCACAATGCCGACTTAAGTACAAGTAGACTGATTCTTTGCACTGACTATGTTTTGAACCATTCCTGTGATACTAGTTACAGATCACGATGATTCACTTAAGGTTTACTCTATCCCTTGGACCATCCTGTTGACGATGAAACACAGAAATTGCATCAGAATTAAATAGAGAAGGGTCAATGCCGACTTAAGTACAAGAAGACTGACTCTTCTTACTGACTATGTTTGGAACCATTCCTGTGACACTAGTTATAGATTCCGATGCTTCACTTCAGATTTACTGTATCCCTCCTACCTTCTTATTGACGATGGAACACAGAAAATGCATCGGAATTAAATACAAAAGGCACAATGACGACTTAAGTACAAGAAGACTGACTCTTCTTACTGACTATTTTGAACCTTTCCTGTGACACTAGTTATAGATTCCGATGCTTCACTTCAGGTTTACTGTATCCCTCTGACCTTCTTATTGACGATGAAACACAGAAATTACATCGGAATTAAATACAAAAGGCACAATGCCAACTTAAGTACAAGAAGATTGACTCTTCTTACTGTCTATGATTTGAACCATTCTTGTGCACTAGTTATAGATTATGATGCTTCACTTCAGGTTTACTGTATCCCTCTGACCCTCTTATTGACGATGAAACACAGAAATTGCATCGGAATTAAATACAAAAGGCACAATGCAGACTTAAGAACAAGAAGACTGACCCTTCTTACCGTCTATGTTTTGAACCATTCCTGCAAAACTAGTTATAGATTCCGATGCTTCTTTTCTGGTTTACTGTATCCCTCTGACCTTCGTATTGACGATGAAACACAGAAATTGCATCGGAATTAAATTCAAATGGCACAATACCGACTTAAGTACATGAAGACTGACTCTTCGTACTGACTATGCTTTGGACCATTCCTGCGACACTAGTTATAGATTACGATGATTCACTTCAGGTTTACTGTATCCCTTGGACTTTCTTATTGACGATGAAACACAGAAATTGCATCGGAATTAATTACAAAAGGCACAATGCCGACTTAAGTACAAAAAGACTGACTCTTCGCACTGACTGTGTTTTGAACCATTCCTGTGACACTAGTTATAGATCACGATGATTCACTTCAGGTTTACTGTATCGCTTGGACCTTCTTGGTGACGATGAAACACAGAAATTGCATCGGAATTAAATAGAGAAGGCTCAATGCCGACTTAAGTACAAGAAGAGTGACTCTTCTTACTGACTATGTTTGGAACCATTCCTGTGACACTAGTTATAGATTCCGATGCTTCACTTCAGATTTACTGTATCCCTCTGACCTTCCTATTGACGATGAGACACAGAAAATGCACCGGAATTAAATTCAAAAGGCACAATGACGACTTAAGTACAAGAAGACTGACTCTTCTTACTGACTGTTTTGAACCATTCCTGTGACACTTGTTATAGATTCCGATGCTTCACTTCAGGTCTACTGTATCCCTCTGACCTTCTTATTGACGATGAAACACAGAAATTGCATCGGAATTAATTACAAAAGGCACAATGCCGACTTAAGTACAAAAAGACTGACTCTTCGCACTGACTATGCTTGGAACCATTCCTGTGACACTAGTTATAGATCACGATGATTCACTTCAGGTTTACTGTATCGCTTGGACCTTCTTGTTGACGATGAAACACAGAAATTGCATCGGAATTAAATAGAGAAGGCTCAATGCCGACTGAAGTACAAGAAGACTGACTCTTCTTACTGACTATGTTTGGAACCATTCCTGCGACACTAGTAATAGATTACGATGATTCACTTCAGGTTTACTGTATCCCTTGGACCTTCCTATTGACGATGAAACACAGAAATGGCATCGGAATTAAATAGAAGACGCACAATGCCGACTTCAGTACAAGAAGACTGTCTCTAATTACTGACTATGTTTGGAACCATACCTGTGACACTAGTTATAGATTCCGATGCTTCACTTCAGGTTTATTGTATCCCTCTGACCTTTCTATTCACGATGAGACACAGAAAATGCATCGGAATTAAATACAAAAGGCACAATGACGACTTAAGTACAAGAAGACTGACTCTTCTTACTGACTGTTTTGAACCATTCCTGTGACACTTGTTATAGATTCCGATGCTTCACTTCCGGTTTACTGTATCCCTCTGACCTTCTTATTGACGATGAAACACAGAAATTGCATCGGAATTAAATACAAAAGGCACAATGCCGACTTATGTACAAGAAGACTTACTCTTGGTACTGAATGTGCTTTGAACCATTCCTGTGACACTAGTTATAGATTCCGATGATTCACCTCAGGTTTACTGTATCCTTTGGACCTTCTTATCTACGATGAAACACAGAAATTGCATCGGAATTAAATAGAAAAGACACAATGCCGACTTAAGAACAAGAAGACTGACTCATCTTACTGCCTATGTTTTGAACCTTCCTGTGACACTAGTTATAGATTCCGATGCTTCACTTCAGGTATACTGTCTCCCTCTGATCTTCTTATTGACGATGAAACACAGAAATTGCATCGGAATTAAATAGAAAAGGCATAATGCAGACTTAAGTACAAGAAGACTAAGTCTTCTTACCTACTACGTTTGGAACCATTCCTGTGACACTAGTTATAGATTCCGATGCTTCTCTTCAGGTTTACTGTATCCCTCTGACCCTCTTATTGACGATGAAACACAGAAATTGCATCGGAATTAAATACAAAAGGCAAAATGCCGACTTAAGCACAAGAAGACCGACTCTTCGTACTGACTATGATTTGAACCATTCCTGTGACACTAGGTATAGATTACGATGACTCACTTCAGGTTCACTGTATCCCATGGACCTTCTTATTGACGATGAAACATAGAAATTGCATCGGAATTAAATAGAAAAGGCACAATGACGACTTAAGTACAAGAAAACTGACTCTTCTTACTGACTGTTTTGAACCATTCTTGTGACACTAGTTATAGATTCTGATGCTTCTCTTCAGGTTTACTGTATCCCTCTGACCTTCTTATTGACGATGAAACACAGAAATTGCATCGGAATTAAATACAAAAGGCACAATGCCAACTTAAGTACAAGAAGACTGACCCTTCTTACTGTCTATGTTTTGAACCATTCCGGTGACACTAGTTATAGATTCCGATGCTTCACTTCAGGTGTACTGCATCCCTTGGACCTTGTTCTTGCCGATGAAACACGGAAATTGCATCGGGATAACTAGAAAAGGCTCATTGCCGACTTAAGTACAAGAAGAATGACTCTGCTTACTGTCTATGTTTTTAACCATTCCTGTGACACTAGTTATGGATTCCGATGTTTCACTTCAGGTTTACTGTATCCCTTGCACCTTCATATTGACGATGAAACACAGAAATTGCATCGGAATTATTTACAAAAGGCACAATGCCGACTTAAGTACAAGAAGGCTGACTCTTCGCACTGACTATGTTTTGAACCATTCCTGTGACACTAGTTATAGATTACGATGATTCACTTCAGGTTTACTGTATCCCTTGGACCTTCTTGTTGACGATGAAACACAGAAATTGCATCGGAATTAAATAGAGAAGGCTCAATGCCGACTTAAGTACAAGAAGACTGACTCTTCTTACTGACAATGTTTGGAACCATTCCTGTGACACTAGTTATAGATTCCGATGCTTCACTTCAGATTTACTGTATCCCTCTGACCTTCGTATTGACGATGAAACACAGAAAATGCACCGGAATAAAACACAAAAGGCACGATGACGACTTAAGTACAAGAAGACTGACTCTCCTTACTGACTACTTTGAACCTTTCCTGTGACACTAGTTATAGATTCCGATGCTTCACTTTAGGTGTACTGTATCCCTCTGACCTTCATATTGACGATGAAACACAGAACATGCATCGTAATTAAATAAAAAAGGCACAATGATGACCTAAGTACAAGAAGACTGACTCTTTTTACTGACTGTTTTGAACCTTTCCTGTGACACTAGTTATAGATTCCGAAACTTCACTTCAGGTTTACTGTATCCCTCTGACCTTCTTATTGACGATGAAACACAGAAATTGCATCGGAATTATATACAAAAGGCAAAATGCCGACTTAAGTACATGAAGACTGACTCTTCGTACTGACTATGCTTTGGACCATTCCTGCGACACTAGTTATAGATTACGATGATTCACTTCAGGTTTACTGTATCCCTTGGACCTTCTTATTGACGATGAAACACAGAAATTGCATCGGAATTAAATAGAAAAGGCACAATGCCCACTTAAGTACAAGAAGACTGTCTCTAATTACTGACTATGTTTGGAACCATTCCTGTGACACTAGTTATAGATTCCGATGCTTCACTTCAGGTTTACTGTATCCCTCTGACCTTTCTATTGAGGATGAAACACAGAAAATGCATCGGAATTAAATACAAAAGGCACAATGACGACTTAAGAACAAGAAGACTGACTCTTCTTACTGACTGTTTTGAACCATTCCTGTGTGACTTGTTATAGATTCCAATGCTTCACTTCAGGTTTACTGTATCCCTCTGACCTTCTTATTGACGATGAAACACAGAAATTGCATCGGAATTAAATACAAATGGCACAATGCCGACATATGAACAAGAAGACTGACTCTTCTTACCGTCTATGCTTTGAACCATTCCTGTGACACAAGTTATAGATTCCGATGCTTCACTTCAGGTTTGCTGTATCCCTTGCACCTTCTTATTGACGATGAAACACAGAAATTGCATCGGAATTGATTACAAAAGGCACAATGCCGACTTAAGTACAAAAAGACTGACTCTTCGCGCTGACTGTGTTTTGAACCATTTCTGTGACACTAGTTATAGATCACGATGATTCACTTCAGGTTTACTGTATTGCTTGGACCTTCTTGGTGACGATGAAACACAGATATTGCATCGGAATTAAATAGAGAAGGCTCAATGCCGACTTAAGTACAAGAAGAGTGACTCTTCTTACTGACTATGTTTGGAACCATTCCTGTGACGCTAGTTATAGATTCCGATGCTTCACTTCAGATTTACTGTATCCCTCTGACCTTCTTATTGACGATGAAACACAGAAAATGCATCGGAATTAAATTCAAAAGGCACAATGACGACTTAAGTACAAGAAGACTGACTCTTCTTACTGACTGTTTTGAACCATTCCTGTGACACTTGTTATAGATTCCGATGCTTCACTTCAGGTCTACTGTATCCCTCTGACCTTCTTATTGACGATGAAACACAGAAATTGCATCGGAATTAATTACAAAAGGCACAATGCCGACTTAAGTACAAAAAGACTGACTCTTCTTACTGACTATGTTTGGAACAATTCCTGTGACACTAGTTATAGATTCCGATGCTTCACTTCAGATTTACTGTATCCCTCTGACCTTCCTATTGACGATGAAACACAGAAAATGCATCGGAATTAAATTCAAAAGGCACAATGACGACTTAAGTACAAGAAGACTGACTCTTCTTACTGCCTGTTTTGAACCATTCCTGTGACACTTGTTATAGATTCCGATGCTTCACTTCCGGTTTACTGTATCCCTCTGACCTTCTTATTGACGATGAAACACAGAAATTGCATCGGAATTAAATACAAAAGGCACAATGCCAACTTAAGTACAAAAAGACTGACCCTTCTTACTGTCTACGTTTTGAACCATTCCGGTGACACTAGTTATAGATTCCGATGCTTCACGTAAGGTGTACTGCATCCCTTGGACCTTGTTCTTGCCGATGAAACACGGAAATTGCATCGGAATAACTAGAAAAGGCTCATTGCCGACTTAAGTACAAGAAGAATGACTCTGCTTACTGTCTATGTATTGAACCATTCCTGTGACACTAGTTATGGATTCCGATGTTTCACTTCAGGTTTACTGTATCCCTTGCACCTTCATATTGACGATGAGACACAGAAATTGCATCGGAATTATTTACAAAAGGCACAATACCGACTTAAGTACAAGATGGCTGACTCTTCGCCCTGACTATGTTTTGAACCATTCCTGTGACACTAGTTATAGGTTACGATGATTCACCTCAGGTTTACTGTATCCTTTGGACCTTCTTATCTACGATGAAACACAGAAATTGCATCGGAATTAAATAGAAAAGACACAATGCCGACTTAAGAACAAGAAGACTGACTCATCTTACTGCCTATGTTTTGAACCTTCCTGTGACACTAGTTATAGATTCCGATGCTTCACTTCAGGTTTACTGTCTCCCTCTGACCTTCTTATTGACGATGAAACACAGAAATTGCATCGGAATTAAATAGAAAAGGCATAATGCAGACTTAAGTACAAGAAGACTAAGTCTTCTTACCGACTACGTTTGGAACCATTCCTGTGACACTAGTTATAGATTCCGATTATTCTCTTCAGGTTTACTGTATCCCTCTGACCCTCTTATTGACGATGAAACACAGAAATTGCATCGGAATTAAATGCAAAAGGCAAAATGCCGACTTAAGCACAAGAAGACCGACTCTTCGTACTGACTATGATTTGAACCATTCCTGTGACACTAGGTATAGATTACGATGATTCACTTCAGGTTCACTGTATCCCATGGACCTTCTTATTGACGATGAAACATAGAAATTGCATCGGAATTAAATAGAAAAGGCACAATGACGACTTAAGTACAAGAAAACTGACTCTTCTTACTGACTGTTTTGAACCATTCTTGTGACACTAGTTATAGATTCTGATGCTTCTCTTCAGGTTTACTGTATCCCTCTGACCTTCTTATTGACGATGAAACACAGAAATTGCATCGGAATTAAATACAAAAGGCTCAATGCCAACTTAAGTACAAGAAGACTGACCCTTCTTACTGTCTATGATTTGAACCATTCCGGTGACACTAGTTATAGTTTCCGATGCTTCACTTCAGGTGTACTGCATCCCTTGGACCTTGTTCTTGCCGATGAAACACGGAAATTGCATCGGAATAACTAGAAAAGGCTCATTGCCGACTTAAGTACAAGATGAATGACTCTGCTTACTGTCTATGTTTTGAACCATTCCTGTGACACTAGTTATGGAATCCGATGTTTCACTTCAGGTTTACTGTATCCCTTGCACCTTCATATTGACGATGAAACACAGAAATTGCATCGGAATTATTTACAAAAGGCACAAAGCCGACTTAAGTACAAGAAGGCTGACTCTTCGCAGTGACTATGTTTTGACCCATTCCTGTGACACTAGTTATAGATTACGATGATTCACTTCAGGTTTACTGTATCTCTTGGACCTTCTTGTTGACGATAAAACACAGAAATTGCATCGGAATTAAATAGAGAAGGCTCAATGCCGACTTAAGTACAAGAAGACTGACTCTTCTTACTGACAATGTTTGGAACCATTCCTGTGACACTAGTTATAGATTCCGATGCTTCACTTCAGATTTACTGTATCCCTCTGACCTTCTTATTGACGATGAAACACAGAAAATGCACCGGAATAAAATACAAAAGGCACGATGACGACTTAAGTACAAGAAGACTGACTCTTCTTACTGACCATTTTGAACCTTTCCTGTGACACTAGTTATAGATTCCGATGCTTCACTTTAGGTGTACTGTATCCCTCTGACCTTCATATTGACGATGAAACACAGAACATGCATCGGAATTAAATAAAAAAGGCACAATGATGACCTAAGTACAAGAAGACTGACTCTTTTTACTGACTGTTTTGAACCTTTCCTGTGACACTAGTTATAGATTCCGATGCACCACTTCAGGTTTACTGTATCCCTCTGACCTTCTTATTGACGATGAAACACAGAAATTGCATTGGAATTAAATACAAAAGGCAAAATGCCGACTTAAGTACAAGAAGACTGACTCTTCTTACTGTCTATGTTTTGAACCATTCCTGTGACACTAGTTATAGATCCTGATGCCTCACTTCAGGTTTACTGTATCCCTCTGACCTTCTTATTGACGATGAAACACAGAACATGCATCGGAATTAAATAGAAAAGGCACAATGACAACTTAAGTACAAGAAGACTGACTCTTCTTACTGACTGCTTTGAACCTTTCCTGTGACACTAGTTATAGATTCCGAAGCTTCACTTCAGGTTTACTGTATCCCTCTAACCTTCTTATTGACGATGAAACACAAAAATTGCATCGGAATTAAATACAAAAGGCACAATGCCGACTTATGTACAAGAAGACTGACTCTTGGTACTGACTATGTTTTGAACCATTCATGTGACACTAGTTATAGATACCGATGATTCACCTCAGGTTTACTGTATCCTTTGGACGTTCTTATTTACGATGAAACACAGAAATTGCATCGGAATTAAATAGAAAAGCCATAATGCCGACTTAAGTACAAGAAGACTAAGTCTTCTTTCCGACTATGTTTGGAACCATTCCTGTGACACTAGTTATAGATTCCGATGCTTCACTTCAGGTTTACTGTATCCCTTGCACCTTCTTATTGACAATGAAACACAGAGATTGCATCGGAAATAATTACAAAAGGCACAATGCCGACTTAAGTACAAGAAGACTGACTCTTCGCACTGACTATGTTTTGAACCATTCCTGTGACACTAGTTATAGATTACGATGATTCACTTCAGGTTTACTGTATCCCTTGGACCTTCTTGTTGACGATGAAACACAGAAATTGCATCGGAATTAAATAGAGAAAGCTCAATGCCGTCTTAAGTACAAGAGGACTGACTCTTCTTACTGACTATGTTTGGAACCATTCCTGTGACACTTGTTATAGATTCCGATGCTTCACTTCAGATTTACTGTATCCCTCTGTCCTTCTTATTGACGATGAAACACAGAAAATGCATCGGAATTAAATACAAAAGGCACAATGACGACTTAAGTACAAGAAGACTGACTCTTCTTACTGACTACTTTGAACCTTTCCTGTGACACTAGTTATAGATTCCGATGCTTCACTTCAGGTTTAATGTATCCCTCTGACCTTCTTATTGACGATGAAACACAGAACATGCATCGGAATTAAATAAAAAAGGCACAATGACGACTTAAGTACAAGAAGACTGACTCTTCTTACTGACTGTTTTAAACCTTTCCTGTGACACTAGTTATGGATTCCGATGCTTCACTTCAGGTTTACTGTATCGCTCTGACCTTCTTATTGACGATGAAACACAGAACATGCATCGGAATTAAATAAAAAAGGCACAATGACGACTTAAGTACAAGAAGACTGACTCTTCTTACTGACTGTTTTGAACCTTTCCTGTGACACTAGTTATAGATTCCGATGCTTCACTTCAGGTTTACTGTATCCCTCTGACCTTCTTATTGACGATGAAACACAGAAATTGCATCGGAATTAAATACAAAAGGCAAAATGCCGACTTAAGCACAAGAAGACCGACTCTTCGTACTGACTATGATTTGAACCATTCCTGTGACACTAGGTATAGATTACGATGACTCACTTCAGGTTCACTGTATCCCATGGACCTTCTTATTGACGATGAAACATAGAAATTGCATCGGAATTAAATAGAAAAGGCACAATGACGACTTAAGTACAAGAAAACTGACTCTTCTTACTGACTGTTTTGAACCATTCTTGTGACACTAGTTATAGATTCTGATGCTTCTCTTCAGGTTTACTGTATCCCTCTGACCTTCTTATTGACGATGAAACACAGAAATTGCATCGGAATTAAATACAAAAGGCACAATGCCAACTTAAGTACAAGAAGACTGACCCTTCTTACTGTCTATGTTTTGAACCATTCCGGTGACACTAGTTATAGATTCCGATGCTTCACTTCAGGTGTACTGCATCCCTTGGACCTTGTTCTTGCCGATGAAACACGGAAATTGCATCGGGATAACTAGAAAAGGCTCATTGCCGACTTAAGTACAAGAAGAATGACTCTGCTTACTGTCTATGTTTTTAACCATTCCTGTGACACTAGTTATGGATTCCGATGTTTCACTTCAGGTTTACTGTATCCCTTGCACCTTCATATTGACGATGAAACACAGAAATTGCATCGGAATTATTTACAAAAGGCACAATGCCGACTTAAGTACAAGAAGGCTGACTCTTCGCACTGACTATGTTTTGAACCATTCCTGTGACACTAGTTATAGATTACGATGATTCACTTCAGGTTTACTGTATCCCTTGGACCTTCTTGTTGACGATGAAACACAGAAATTGCATCGGAATTAAATAGAGAAGGCTCAATGCCGACTTAAGTACAAGAAGACTGACTCTTCTTACTGACAATGTTTGGAACCATTCCTGTGACACTAGTTATAGATTCCGATGCTTCACTTCAGATTTACTGTATCCCTCTGACCTTCGTATTGACGATGAAACACAGAAAATGCACCGGAATAAAACACAAAAGGCACGATGACGACTTAAGTACAAGAAGACTGACTCTCCTTACTGACTACTTTGAACCTTTCCTGTGACACTAGTTATAGATTCCGATGCTTCACTTTAGGTGTACTGTATCCCTCTGACCTTCATATTGACGATGAAACACAGAACATGCATCGTAATTAAATAAAAAAGGCACAATGATGACCTAAGTACAAGAAGACTGACTCTTTTTACTGACTGTTTTGAACCTTTCCTGTGACACTAGTTATAGATTCCGAAACTTCACTTCAGGTTTACTGTATCCCTCTGACCTTCTTATTGACGATGAAACACAGAAATTGCATCGGAATTATATACAAAAGGCAAAATGCCGACTTAAGTACATGAAGACTGACTCTTCGTACTGACTATGCTTTGGACCATTCCTGCGACACTAGTTATAGATTACGATGATTCACTTCAGGTTTACTGTATCCCTTGGACCTTCTTATTGACGATGAAACACAGAAATTGCATCGGAATTAAATAGAAAAGGCACAATGCCCACTTAAGTACAAGAAGACTGTCTCTAATTACTGACTATGTTTGGAACCATTCCTGTGACACTAGTTATAGATTCCGATGCTTCACTTCAGGTTTACTGTATCCCTCTGACCTTTCTATTGAGGATGAAACACAGAAAATGCATCGGAATTAAATACAAAAGGCACAATGACGACTTAAGAACAAGAAGACTGACTCTTCTTACTGACTGTTTTGAACCATTCCTGTGTGACTTGTTATAGATTCCAATGCTTCACTTCAGGTTTACTGTATCCCTCTGACCTTCTTATTGACGATGAAACACAGAAATTGCATCGGAATTAAATACAAATGGCACAATGCCGACATATGAACAAGAAGACTGACTCTTCTTACCGTCTATGCTTTGAACCATTCCTGTGACACAAGTTATAGATTCCGATGCTTCACTTCAGGTTTGCTGTATCCCTTGCACCTTCTTATTGACGATGAAACACAGAAATTGCATCGGAATTGATTACAAAAGGCACAATGCCGACTTAAGTACAAAAAGACTGACTCTTCGCGCTGACTGTGTTTTGAACCATTTCTGTGACACTAGTTATAGATCACGATGATTCACTTCAGGTTTACTGTATCGCTTGGACCTTCTTGGTGACGATGAAACACAGATATTGCATCGGAATTAAATAGAGAAGGCTCAATGCCGACTTAAGTACAAGAAGAGTGACTCTTCTTACTGACTATGTTTGGAACCATTCCTGTGACGCTAGTTATAGATTCCGATGCTTCACTTCAGATTTACTGTATCCCTCTGACCTTCTTATTGACGATGAAACACAGAAAATGCATCGGAATTAAATTCAAAAGGCACAATGACGACTTAAGTACAAGAAGACTGACTCTTCTTACTGACTGTTTTGAACCATTCCTGTGACACTTGTTATAGATTCCGATGCTTCACTTCAGGTCTACTGTATCCCTCTGACCTTCTTATTGACGATGAAACACAGAAATTGCATCGGAATTAATTACAAAAGGCACAATGCCGACTTAAGTACAAAAAGACTGACTCTTCTTACTGACTATGTTTGGAACAATTCCTGTGACACTAGTTATAGATTCCGATGCTTCACTTCAGATTTACTGTATCCCTCTGACCTTCCTATTGACGATGAAACACAGAAAATGCATCGGAATTAAATTCAAAAGGCACAATGACGACTTAAGTACAAGAAGACTGACTCTTCTTACTGCCTGTTTTGAACCATTCCTGTGACACTTGTTATAGATTCCGATGCTTCACTTCCGGTTTACTGTATCCCTCTGACCTTCTTATTGACGATGAAACACAGAAATTGCATCGGAATTAAATACAAAAGGCACAATGCCAACTTAAGTACAAAAAGACTGACCCTTCTTACTGTCTACGTTTTGAACCATTCCGGTGACACTAGTTATAGATTCCGATGCTTCACGTAAGGTGTACTGCATCCCTTGGACCTTGTTCTTGCCGATGAAACACGGAAATTGCATCGGAATAACTAGAAAAGGCTCATTGCCGACTTAAGTACAAGAAGAATGACTCTGCTTACTGTCTATGTATTGAACCATTCCTGTGACACTAGTTATGGATTCCGATGTTTCACTTCAGGTTTACTGTATCCCTTGCACCTTCATATTGACGATGAGACACAGAAATTGCATCGGAATTATTTACAAAAGGCACAATACCGACTTAAGTACAAGATGGCTGACTCTTCGCCCTGACTATGTTTTGAACCATTCCTGTGACACTAGTTATAGGTTACGATGATTCACCTCAGGTTTACTGTATCCTTTGGACCTTCTTATCTACGATGAAACACAGAAATTGCATCGGAATTAAATAGAAAAGACACAATGCCGACTTAAGAACAAGAAGACTGACTCATCTTACTGCCTATGTTTTGAACCTTCCTGTGACACTAGTTATAGATTCCGATGCTTCACTTCAGGTTTACTGTCTCCCTCTGACCTTCTTATTGACGATGAAACACAGAAATTGCATCGGAATTAAATAGAAAAGGCATAATGCAGACTTAAGTACAAGAAGACTAAGTCTTCTTACCGACTACGTTTGGAACCATTCCTGTGACACTAGTTATAGATTCCGATTATTCTCTTCAGGTTTACTGTATCCCTCTGACCCTCTTATTGACGATGAAACACAGAAATTGCATCGGAATTAAATGCAAAAGGCAAAATGCCGACTTAAGCACAAGAAGACCGACTCTTCGTACTGACTATGATTTGAACCATTCCTGTGACACTAGGTATAGATTACGATGATTCACTTCAGGTTCACTGTATCCCATGGACCTTCTTATTGACGATGAAACATAGAAATTGCATCGGAATTAAATAGAAAAGGCACAATGACGACTTAAGTACAAGAAAACTGACTCTTCTTACTGACTGTTTTGAACCATTCTTGTGACACTAGTTATAGATTCTGATGCTTCTCTTCAGGTTTACTGTATCCCTCTGACCTTCTTATTGACGATGAAACACAGAAATTGCATCGGAATTAAATACAAAAGGCTCAATGCCAACTTAAGTACAAGAAGACTGACCCTTCTTACTGTCTATGATTTGAACCATTCCGGTGACACTAGTTATAGTTTCCGATGCTTCACTTCAGGTGTACTGCATCCCTTGGACCTTGTTCTTGCCGATGAAACACGGAAATTGCATCGGAATAACTAGAAAAGGCTCATTGCCGACTTAAGTACAAGATGAATGACTCTGCTTACTGTCTATGTTTTGAACCATTCCTGTGACACTAGTTATGGAATCCGATGTTTCACTTCAGGTTTACTGTATCCCTTGCACCTTCATATTGACGATGAAACACAGAAATTGCATCGGAATTATTTACAAAAGGCACAAAGCCGACTTAAGTACAAGAAGGCTGACTCTTCGCAGTGACTATGTTTTGACCCATTCCTGTGACACTAGTTATAGATTACGATGATTCACTTCAGGTTTACTGTATCTCTTGGACCTTCTTGTTGACGATAAAACACAGAAATTGCATCGGAATTAAATAGAGAAGGCTCAATGCCGACTTAAGTACAAGAAGACTGACTCTTCTTACTGACAATGTTTGGAACCATTCCTGTGACACTAGTTATAGATTCCGATGCTTCACTTCAGATTTACTGTATCCCTCTGACCTTCTTATTGACGATGAAACACAGAAAATGCACCGGAATAAAATACAAAAGGCACGATGACGACTTAAGTACAAGAAGACTGACTCTTCTTACTGACCATTTTGAACCTTTCCTGTGACACTAGTTATAGATTCCGATGCTTCACTTTAGGTGTACTGTATCCCTCTGACCTTCATATTGACGATGAAACACAGAACATGCATCGGAATTAAATAAAAAAGGCACAATGATGACCTAAGTACAAGAAGACTGACTCTTTTTACTGACTGTTTTGAACCTTTCCTGTGACACTAGTTATAGATTCCGATGCACCACTTCAGGTTTACTGTATCCCTCTGACCTTCTTATTGACGATGAAACACAGAAATTGCATTGGAATTAAATACAAAAGGCAAAATGCCGACTTAAGTACAAGAAGACTGACTCTTCTTACTGTCTATGTTTTGAACCATTCCTGTGACACTAGTTATAGATCCTGATGCCTCACTTCAGGTTTACTGTATCCCTCTGACCTTCTTATTGACGATGAAACACAGAACATGCATCGGAATTAAATAGAAAAGGCACAATGACAACTTAAGTACAAGAAGACTGACTCTTCTTACTGACTGTTTTGAACCTTTCCTGTGACACTAGTTATAGATTCCGAAGCTTCACTTCAGGTTTACTGTATCCCTCTAACCTTCTTATTGACGATGAAACACAAAAATTGCATCGGAATTAAATACAAAAGGCACAATGCCGACTTATGTACAAGAAGACTGACTCTTGGTACTGACTATGTTTTGAACCATTCATGTGACACTAGTTATAGATACCGATGATTCACCTCAGGTTTACTGTATCCTTTGGACGTTCTTATTTACGATGAAACACAGAAATTGCATCGGAATTAAATAGAAAAGCCATAATGCCGACTTAAGTACAAGAAGACTAAGTCTTCTTTCCGACTATGTTTGGAACCATTCCTGTGACACTAGTTATAGATTCCGATGCTTCACTTCAGGTTTACTGTATCCCTTGCACCTTCTTATTGACAATGAAACACAGAGATTGCATCGGAAATAATTACAAAAGGCACAATGCCGACTTAAGTACAAGAAGACTGACTCTTCGCACTGACTATGTTTTGAACCATTCCTGTGACACTAGTTATAGATTACGATGATTCACTTCAGGTTTACTGTATCCCTTGGACCTTCTTGTTGACGATGAAACACAGAAATTGCATCGGAATTAAATAGAGAAAGCTCAATGCCGTCTTAAGTACAAGAGGACTGACTCTTCTTACTGACTATGTTTGGAACCATTCCTGTGACACTTGTTATAGATTCCGATGCTTCACTTCAGATTTACTGTATCCCTCTGTCCTTCTTATTGACGATGAAACACAGAAAATGCATCGGAATTAAATACAAAAGGCACAATGACGACTTAAGTACAAGAAGACTGACTCTTCTTACTGACTACTTTGAACCTTTCCTGTGACACTAGTTATAGATTCCGATGCTTCACTTCAGGTTTAATGTATCCCTCTGACCTTCTTATTGACGATGAAACACAGAACATGCATCGGAATTAAATAAAAAAGGCACAATGACGACTTAAGTACAAGAAGACTGACTCTTCTTACTGACTGTTTTAAACCTTTCCTGTGACACTAGTTATGGATTCCGATGCTTCACTTCAGGTTTACTGTATCGCTCTGACCTTCTTATTGACGATGAAACACAGAACATGCATCGGAATTAAATAAAAAAGGCACAATGACGACTTAAGTACAAGAAGACTGACTCTTCTTACTGACTGTTTTGAACCTTTCCTGTGACACTAGTTATAGATTCCGATGCTTCACTTCAGGTTTACTGTATCCCTCTGACCTTCTTATTGACGATGAAACACAGAAATTGCATCGGAATTAAATACAAAAGGCACAATGCCGACTTAAGTACAAGAAGACTGACTCTTCTTACTGTCTATGTTTTGAACCATTCCTGTGACACTAGTTATCGATTCCGATGCTTCACTTCAGGTTAACTGTATCCTTTGCACCTTCTTATTGACGATGAAACATAGAAATTGCATCGGAATTAAATACAAAAGGCACAATGCCGACTTAAGTACAAGAAGAATGACCCTTCTTACTGTCTATGTTTTGAACCATTCCGGTGACACTAGTTTTGGATTCCGATGCTTCACTTCAGGTTTACTGTATCCCTCTGACCTTCTTATTGACGATGAAACACAGAAATTGCATCGGAATTAAATACAGAAGGCACAATGCCGACTTATGTACAAGAAGACTGACTCTTGGTACTGACTATGTTTTGAACCATTCCTGTGACACTAGTTATAGATTCCGATGATTCACCTCAGGTATACTGTATCCTTTGGACCTTCTTATCTACGATGAAACACAGAAATTGCATCGGAATTAAATAGAAAAGACACAATGCCGACTTAAGAACAAGAAGACTGACTCATCTTACTGCCTACGTTTTGAACCTTCCTGTGACACTAGTTATAGGTTCCGATGCTTCACTTCAGGTTTACTGTCTCCCTCTGACCTTCTTATTGACGATGAAACACAGAAATTGCATCGGAATTAAATAGAAAAGGCATAATGCCGACTTAAGTACAAGAAGACTAAGTCTTCTTACCGACTACGTTTGGAACCATTCCTGTGACACTAGTTATAGATTCCGATGCTTCACTTCAGGTTTACTGTATCCCTTGCACCTTCTTATTGACGATGAAACACAGAAATTGCATCGGAATTAATTACAAAAGGCACAATGCCGACTTAAGTACAAGAAGACTGACTCTTTGCACTTACTATGTTTTGAACCATTCCTGTGATACTAGTTATAGATCACGGTGATTCACTTAACGTTTACTCTATCCCTTGGACCATCTTGTTGACGATGAAACACAGAAATTGCATCCGAATTAAATAGAGAAGGGTCAATGCCGACTTAAGTACAAGAAGACTGACTCTTCTTACTGACTATGTTTGGAACCATTCCTGTGACACTAGTTATAGATTCCGATGCTTCACTTCAGATTTACTGTATCCGTCCTACCTTCTTATTGACGATGGAACACAGAAAATGCATTGGAATTAAATACAAAACGCACAATGACGACTTAAGTACAAGAAGACTGACTCTTCTTACTGACTATTTTGAACCTTTCCTGTGACACTAGTTATAGATTCCGATGCTTCACTTCAGGTTTACTGTATCCCTCTGACCTTCTTATTGACGATGAAACACAGAAATTACATCGGAATTAAATACAAAAGGCACAATGCCGACTTAAGTACAAGAAGACATAATCTTCTTACTGTCTATGATTTGAACCATTCTTGTGACACTAGTTATAGATTCCGATGCTACACTTCAGGTTTACTGTATCCCTCTGACCCTCTTATTGACGATGAAACACAGAAATTGCATTGGAATTAAATACAAAAGGCACAATGTAGACTTAAGGACAAGAAGCCTGACCCTTCTTACCGTCTATGTTTTGAACCATTCCTCTGACACTAGTTATAGATTCCGATGCTTCTCTTCTGGTTTACTGTATCCCTCTGACCTTCGTATTGACGATGAAACACAGAAATTGCATCGGAATTAAGTACAAATGGCACAATACCGACTTAAGTACATGAAGACTGACTCTTCGTACTGACTATGTTTTGGACCAATCCTGCGACACTATTTATAGATTACGATGATTCACTTCAGGTTTACTGTATCCCTTGGACCTTCTTATTGACGATGAAACACAGAAATTGCATCGGAATTAAATAGAAAAGACACAATGCCAACTTATGAACAAGAAGACTGACTGATCTTACTGCCTACGTTTTGAACCTTCCTGTGACACTAGTTATAGGTTCCGATGCTTCACTTCAGGTTTACTGTCTCCCTCTGACCTTCTTATTGACGATGAAACACAGAAATTGCATCGGAATTAAATAGAAAAGGCATAATGCCGACTTAAGTACAAGAAGACTAAGTCTTCTTACCGACTACGTTTGGAACCATTCCTGTGACACTAGTTATAGATTCCGATGCTTCACTTCAGGTTTACTGTATCCCTTGCACCTTCTTATTGACGATGAAACACAGAAATTGCATCGGAATTAATTACAAAAGGCACAATGCCGACTTAAGTACAAAAAGACTGACTCTTCGCACTGACTGTGTTTTGAACCATTCCTGTGACACTAGTTATAGATCACGATGATTCACTTCAGGTTTACTGTATCGCTTGGACCTTCTTGGTGACGATGAAACACAGAAATTGCATCGGAATTAAATAGAGAAGGCTCAATGCCGACTTAAGTACAAGAAGACTGACTCTTCTTACTGACTATGTTTGGAACCATTCCTGCGACACTAGTAATAGATTACGATGATTCACTTCAGGTTTACTGTATCCCTTGGACCTTCCTATTGACGATGAAACACAGAAATGGCATCGGAATTAAATAGAAAAGGCACAATGCCGACTTCAGTACAAGAAGACTGTCTCTAATTACTGACTATGTTTGGAACCATTCCTGTGACACTAGTTATAGATTCCGATGCTTCACTTCAGGTTTACTGTATCCCTCTGACCTTTCTATTGACGATTAAACACAGAAAATGCATCGGAATTAAATACAAAAGGCACAATGACGACTTAAGTACAAGAAGACTGACTCTTCTTACTGACTGCTTTGAACCATTCCTGTGACACTTGTTATAGATTCCGATGCTTCACTTCAGGTTTACTGTATCCCTCTGACCTTCTTATTGACGATGAGACACAGAAATTGCATCGGAATTAAATACAAATGGCACAATGCCGACTTATGAACAAGAAGACTGACTCTTCTTACTGTCTATGCTTTGAACCATCCCTGTGACACAAGTTATAGATTCCGATGCTTCACTTCAGGTTTACTGTATCCCTTGCACCTTCTTATTGACGATGAAACACAGAAATTGCATGGGAATTAAATACAAAAGGCACAATGCCGACTTAAGTACAAGAAGACTGACCTTTCTTACTGTCTGTGTTTTGAAAAATTCCTCTGAAACTAGTTATAGATTCCGATGCTTCACTTCAGGTTTACTGTATCCCTCTGACCTTCTTATTGACGATGAAACACAGAAATTGCATCGGAATTAAATACAAAAGGCACAACGCCGACTTATGTACAAGAAGACTGACTCTTGGTACTGAATATGCTTTGAGCCATTCCTGTGACACTAGTTATAGATTCCGATGATTCACCTCAGGTTTACTGTATCCTTTGGACCTTCTTATCTACGATGAAACACAGAAATTGCATCGGAATTAAATAGAAAAAACACAATGCAGACTTAAGAACAAGAAGACTGACTCATCTTACTGCCTATGTTTTGAACCGTCCTGTGACACTAGTTATAGATTCCGATGCTTCACTTCAGGTTTACTGTCTCCCTCTGACCTTCTTATTGACGATGAAACACAGAAATTGCATCGGAATTAAATAGAAAAGGCATAATGCAGACTTAAGTACAAGAAGATTAAGTCTTCTTACCGACTACGTTTGGAACCATTCCTGTGACACTAGTTATAGATTCCGATGCTTCACTTCAGGGTTACTGTATCCCTTCCACCTTCTTGTTGACGATGAAACACAGAAATTGCATCGGAATTAATTACAAAAGGCACAATGCCGACTTAAGTACAAGAAGACTGACTCTTCTTACTGACTATGTTTGGAACCATTCCTGTGACACTAGTTATAGATTCCGATGCTTCACTTCAGATTTACTGTATCCCTCTGACCTTTCTATTGACGATGAAACACAGAAATTGCATTGGAATTAAATACAAAAGGCACAATGACGACTTAAGTACAAGAAGACTGACTCTTCTTACTGACTGTTTTGAACCATTTGTGTGACACATGTTATAGATTCCGATGCTTCACTTCAGGTTTACTGTATCCCTCTGACCTTCTTATTAACGATGAAACACAGAAATTGCATCGGAATTAAATACAAATGGCACAATGCCGACTTATGAACAAGAAGACTGACTCTTCTTACTGTCTATGATTTGAACCATTCCTGTGACGCAAGTTATAGATTCCGATGCTTCCCTTCAGGTCTACTGTATCCCTTGCACCTTCTTATTGACGATGAAACACAGAAATTGCATGGGAATTAAACACAAAAGGCACAATGCCGACTTATGTACAAGAAGACTGACCCTTCTTACTGTCTGTGTTTTGAACCATTCTTCTGACACTAGATATAGATTCCGATGCTTCACTTCAGGTTTACTGTACCCCTCTGACCTTCTTATTGACGATGAAACACAGAAATTGCATCGGAATTAAATACAAATGGCACAATGCCGACTTAAGTACAAGAAGACTGACTCTTCTTAGTGTCTATGATTTGAACCATTCTTGTGACACTAGTTATAGATTCCGATGCTTCACTTCAGGTTTACTGTATCCCTCTGACCCTCTTATTGACGATGAAACACAGAAATTGCATCGGAATTAAATACAAAAGGCACATTGCCGACTTAAGAACAAGAAGACTGACCCTTCTTACCGTCTATGTTTTGAACCATTCCTCTGACACTAGTTATAGATTCCGATGCTTCTCTTCTGGTTTACTGTATCCCTCTGACCTTCGTATTGACGATGAAACACAGAAATTGCATCGGAATTAAGTACAAATGGCACAATACCGACTTAAGTACATGAAGACTGACTCTTCGTACTGACTATGTTTTGGACCAATCCTGCGACACTAGTTATAGATTACGATGATTCACTTCAGGTTTACTGTATCCCTTGGACCTTCTTATTGACGATGAAACACAGAAATTGCATCGGAATTAAATAGAAAAGACACAATGCCGACTTATGAACAAGAAGACTGACTCATCTTACTGCCTACGTTTTGAACCTTCCTGTGACACTAGTTATAGGTTCCGATGCTTCACTTCAGGTTTACTGTCTCCCTCTGACCTTCTTATTGACGATGAAACACAGAAATTGCATCGGAATAAAATAGAAAAGGCATAATGCCGACTTAAGTACAAGAAGACTAAGTCTTCTTACCGACTACGTTTGGAACCATTCCTGTGACACTAGTAATAGATTACGATGATTCACTTCAGGTTTACTGTATCCCTTGGACCTTCCTATTGACGATGAAACACAGAAATGGCATCGGAATTAAATAGAAAAGGCACAATGCCGACTTCAGTACAAGAAGACTGTCTCTAATTACTGACTATGTTTGGAACCATTCCTGTGACACTAGTTATAGATTCCGATGCTTCACTTCAGGTTTACTGTATCCCTCTGACCTTTCTATTGACGATTAAACACAGAAAATGCATCGGAATTAAATACAAAAGGCACAATGACGACTTAAGTACAAGAAGACTGACTCTTCTTACTGACTGCTTTGAACCATTCCTGTGACACTTGTTATAGATTCCGATGCTTCACTTCAGGTTTACTGTATCCCTCTGACCTTCTTATTGACGATGAGACACAGAAATTGCATCGGAATTAAATACAAATGGCACAATGCCGACTTATGAACAAGAAGACTGACTCTTCTTACTGTCTATGCTTTGAACCATCCCTGTGACACAAGTTATAGATTCCGATGCTTCACTTCAGGTTTACTGTATCCCTTGCACCTTCTTATTGACGATGAAACACAGAAATTGCATGGGAATTAAATACAAAAGGCACAATGCCGACTTAAGTACAAGAAGACTGACCTTTCTTACTGTCTGTGTTTTGAAAAATTCCTCTGAAACTAGTTATAGATTCCGATGCTTCACTTCAGGTTTACTGTATCCCTCTGACCTTCTTATTGACGATGAAACACAGAAATTGCGTCGGAATTAAGTACAAAAGGCACAACGCCGACTTATGTACAAGAAGACTGACTCTTGGTACTGAATATGCTTTGAACCATTCCTGTGACACTAGTTATAGATTCCGATGATTCACCTCAGGTTTACTGTATCCTTTGGGCCTTCTTATCTACGATGAAACACAGAAATTGCATCGGAATTAAATAGAAAAGACACAATGCAGACTTAAGGACAAGAAGACTGACTCATCTTACTGCCTATGTTTTGAACCGTCCTGTGACACTAGTTATAGATTCCGATGCTTCACTTCAGGTTTACTGTCTCCCTCTGACCTTCTTATTGACGATGAAACACAGAAATTGCATCGGAATTAAATAGAAAAGGCATAATGCAGACTTAAGTACAAGAAGATTAAGTCTTCTTACCGACTACGTTTGGAACCATTCCTGTGACACTAGTTATAGATTCCGATGCTTCACTTCAGGGTTACTGTATCCCTTCCACCTTCTTGTTGACGATGAAACACAGAAATTGCATCGGAATTAATTACAAAAGGCACAATGCCGACTTAAGTACAAGAAGACTGACTCTTCTTACTGACTATGTTTGGAACCATTCCTGTGACACTAGTTATAGATTCCGATGCTTCACTTCAGATTTACTGTATCCCTCTGACCTTTCTATTGACGATGAAACACAGAAATTGCATTGGAATTAAATACAAAAGGCACAATGACGACTTAAGTACAAGAAGACTGACTCTTCTTACTGACTGTTTTGAACCATTTGTGTGACACTTGTTATAGATTCCGATGCTTCACTTCAGGTTTACTGTATCCCTCTGACCTTCTTATTAACGATGAAACACAGAAATTGCATCGGAATTAAATACAAATGGCACAATGCCGACTTATGAACAAGAAGACTGACTCTTCTTACTGTCTATGATTTGAACCATTCCTGTGACGCAAGTTATAGATTCCGATGCTTCACTTCAGGTCTACTGTATCCCTTGCACCTTCTTATTGACGATGAAACACAGAAATTGCATGGGAATTAAACACAAAAGGCACAATGCCGACTTATGTACAAGAAGACTGACCCTTCTTACTGTCTGTGTTTTGAACCATTCTTCTGACACTAGATATAGATTCCGATGCTTCACTTCAGGTTTACTGTACCCCTCTGACCTTCTTATTGACGATGAAACACAGAAATTGCATCGGAATTAAATACAAATGGCACAATGCCGACTTAAGTACAAGAAGACTGACTCTTCTTAGTGTCTATGATTTGAACCATTCTTGTGACACTAGTTATAGATTCCGATGCTTCACTTCAGGTTTACTGTATCCCTCTGACCCTCTTATTGACGATGAAACACAGAAATTGCATCGGAATTAAATACAAAAGGCACATTGCCGACTTAAGAACAAGAAGACTGACTCTTCTTACCGTCTATGTTTTGAACCATTCCTCTGACACTAGTTATAGATTCCGATGCTTCTCTTCTGGTTTACTGTATCCCTCTGACCTTCGTATTGACGATGAAACACAGAAATTGCATCGGAATTAAGTACAAATGGCACAATACCGACTTAAGTACATGAAGACTGACTCTTCGTACTGACTATGTTTTGGACCAATCCTGCGACACTAGTTATAGATTACGATGATTCACTTCAGGTTTACTGTATCCCTTGGACCTTCTTATTGACGATGAAACACAGAAATTGCATCGGAATTAAATAGAAAAGACACAATTCCGACTTATGAACAAGAAGACTGACTCATCTTACTGCCTACGTTTTGAACCTTCCTGTGACACTAGTTATAGGTTCCGATGCTTCACTTCAGGTTTACTGTCTCCCTCTGACCTTCTTATTGACGATGAAACACAGAAATTGCATCGGAATAAAATAGAAAAGGCATAATGCCGACTTAAGTACAAGAAGACTAAGTCTTCTTACCGACTACGTTTGGAACCATTCCTGTGACACTAGTTATAGATTCCGATGCTTCACTTCAGGTTTACTGTATCCCTTGCACCTTCTTATTGACGATGAAACACAGAAATTGCATCGGAATTAATTACAAAAGGCACAATGCCGACTTAAGTACAAAAAGACTGACTCTTCGCACTGACTGTGTTTTGAACCATTCCTGTGACACTAGTTATAGATCACGATGATTCACTTCAGGTTTACTGTATCGCTTGGACCTTCTTGGTGACGATGAAACAGAGAAATTGCATCGGAATTAAATAGAGAAGGCTCAATGCCGACTTAAGTACAAGAAGACTGACTCTTCTTACTGACTATGTTTGGAACCATTCCTGCGACACTAGTAATAGATTACGATGATTCACTTCAGGTTTACTGTATCCCTAGGACCTTCCTATTGACGATGAAACACAGAAATGGCATCGGAATTAAATAGAAAAGGCACAATGCCGACTTCAGTACAAGAAGACTGTCTCTAATTACTGACTATGTTTGGAACCATTCCTGTGACACTAGTTATAGATTCCGATGCTTCACTTCAGGTTTACTGTATCCCTCTGACCTTTCTATTGACGATTAAACACAGAAAATGCATCGGAATTAAATACAAAAGGCACAATGACGACTTAAGTACAAGAAGACTGACTCTTCTTACTGACTGCTTTGAACCATTCCTGTGACACTTGTTATAGATTCCGATGCTTCACTTCAGGTTTACTGTATCCCTCTGACCTTCTTATTGACGATGAGACACAGAAATTGCATCGGAATTAAATACAAATGGCACAATGCCGACTTATGAACAAGAAGACTGACTCTTCTTACTGTCTATGCTTTGAACCATCCCTGTGACACAAGTTATAGATTCCGATGCTTCACTTCAGGTTTACTGTATCCCTTGCACCTTCTTATTGACGATGAAACACAGAAATTGCATGGGAATTAAATACAAAAGGCACAATGCCGACTTAAGTACAAGAAGACTGACCTTTCTTACTGTCTGTGTTTTGAAAAATTCCTCTGAAACTAGTTATAGATTCCGATGCTTCACTTCAGGTTTACTGTATCCCTCTGACCTTCTTATTGACGATGAAACACAGAAATTGCGTCGGAATTAAGTACAAAAGGCACAACGCCGACTTATGTACAAGAAGACTGACTCTTGGTACTGAATATGCTTTGAACCATTCCTGTGACACTAGTTATAGATTCCGATGATTCACCTCAGGTTTACTGTATCCTTTGGACCTTCTTATCTACGATGAAGCACAGAAATTGCATCGGAATTAAATAGAAAAGACACAATGCAGACTTAAGGACAAGAAGACTGACTCATCTTACTGCCTATGTTTTGAACCGTCCTGTGACACTAGTTATAGATTCCGATGCTTCACTTCAGGTTTACTGTCTCCCTCTGACCTTCTTATTGACGATGAAACACAGAAATTGCATCGGAATTAAATAGAAAAGGCATAATGCAGACTTAAGTACAAGAAGATTAAGTCTTCTTACCGACTACGTTTGGAACCATTCCTGTGACACTAGTTATAGATTCCGATGCTTCACTTCAGGGTTACTGTATCCCTTCCACCTTCTTGTTGACGATGAAACACAGAAATTGCATCGGAATTAATTACAAAAGGCACAATGCCGACTTAAGTACAAGAAGACTGACTCTTCTTACTGACTATGTTTGGAACCATTCCTGTGACACTAGTTATAGATTCCGATGCTTCACTTCAGATTTACTGTATCCCTCTGACCTTTCTATTGACGATGAAACACAGAAATTGCATTGGAATTAAATACAAAAGGCACAATGACGACTTAAGTACAAGAAGACTGACTCTTCTTACTGACTGTTTTGAACCATTTGTGTGATACTTGTTATAGATTCCGATGCTTCACTTCAGGGTTACTGTATCCCTCTGACCTTCTTATTAACGATGAAACACAGAAATTGCATCGGAATTAAATACAAATGGCACAATGCCGACTTATGAACAAGAAGACTGACTCTTCTTACTGTCTATGATTTGAACCATTCCTGTGACGCAAGTTATAGATTCCGATGCTTCACTTCAGGTCTACTGTATCCCTTGCACCTTCTTATTGGCGATGAAACACAGAAATTGCATGGGAATTAAACACAAAAGGCACAATGCCGACTTATGTACAAGAAGACTGACCCTTCTTACTGTCTGTGTTTTGAACCATTCCTCTGACACTAGTTATAGATTCCGATGCTTCACTTCAGGTTTACTGTATCCCTCTGACCTTCTTATTGACGATGAAACACAGAAATTGCATCGGAATTAAATACAAATGGCGCAATGCCGACTTAAGTACAAGAAGACTGACTCTTCTTAGTGTCTATGATTTGAACCATTCTTGTGACACTAGTTATAGATTCCGATGCTTCACTTCAGGTTTACTGTATCCCTCTGACCCTCTTATTGACGATGAAACACAGAAATTGCATCGGAA
The DNA here is from genome assembly GCF_021461385.2 of Schistocerca piceifrons. NCBI lineage: Eukaryota > Metazoa > Arthropoda > Insecta > Orthoptera > Acrididae > Schistocerca > Schistocerca piceifrons. The sequence continues at coordinate 58,142 of NW_025727791.1, forward strand.
TTAAATACAAAAGGCACATTGCCGACTTAAGAACAAGAAGACTGACTCTTCTTAGTGTCTATGATTTGAACCATTCTTGTGACACTAGTTATAGATTACGATGATTCACTTCAGGTTTGCTGTATCCCTTGGACCTTCCTATTGACGATGAAACACAGAAATGGCATCGGAATTAAATAGAAAAGGCACAATGCCGACATAAGTACAAGAAGACTGTCTCTACTTACTGACTATGTTTGGAACCATTCCTGTGACACTAGTTATAGATTCCGATGCTTCACTTCAGGTTTACTGTATCCCTCTGACATTTCTATTGACGATGAAACACAGAAAATGCATCGGAATTAAATACAAAAGGCACAATGACGACTTAAGTACAAGAAGACTGACTCTTGGTACTGACTATGTTTTGAACCATTCATGTGACACTAGTTATAGATTCCGATGATTCACCTCAGGTTTACTGTATCCTTTGGACCTTCTTATCTACGATGAAACACAGAAATTGCATCGGAATTAAATAGAAAAGACCCAATGCCGACTTAAGAACAAGAAGACTGACTCATCTTACTGCCTATGTTTTGAACCTTCCTGTGACACTAGTTATAGGTTCCGATGCTTCACTTCAGGTTTACTGTCTCCCTCTGACCTTCTTATTGACGATGAAACACAGAAACTGCATCGGAATTAAATAGAAAAGGCATAATGCCGACTTAAGTACAAGAAGACTAAGTCTTCTTACCGACTACGTTTGGAACCATTCCTGTGACACTAGTTATAGATTCCGATGCTTCACTTCAGGTTTACTGTATCCCTTGCACCTTCTTATTGACGATGAAACACAGAAATTGCATCGGAATTAATTACAAAAGGCACAATGCCGACTTAAGTACAAGAAGACTGACTCTTTGCACTTACCATGTTTTGAACCATTCCTGTGATACTAGTTATAGATCACGGTGATTCACTTAAGGTTTACTCTATCCCTTGGACCATTTTGTTGACGATGAAACACAGAAATTGCATCCGAATTAAATAGAGAAGGGTCAATGCCGACTTAAGAACAAGAAGACTGACTCTTCTTACTGACTATGTTTGGAACCATTCCTGTGACACTAGTTATAGATTCCGATGCTTCACTTCAGATTTACTGTATCCGTCCTACCTTCTTATTGACGATGGCACACAGAAAATGCATTGGAATTAAACACAAAAGGCACAATGACGACTTAAGTACAAGAAGACTGACTCTTCTTACTGACTATTTTGAACCTTTCCTGTGACACTAGTTATAGATTCCGATGCTTCACTTCAGGTTTACTGTATCCCTCTGACCTTCTTATTGACGATGAAACACAGAAATTACATCGGAATTAAATACAAAAGGCACAATGCCGACTTAAGTACAAGAAGACTGAATCTTCTTACTGTCTATGATTTGAACCATTCTTGTGACACTAGTTATAGATTCCGATGCTACACTTCAGGTTTACTGTATCCCTCTGACCCTCTTATTGACGATGAAACACAGAAATTGCATTGGAATTAAATACAAAAGGCACAATGCAGACTTAAGGACAAGAAGACTGACCCTTCTTACCGTCTATGTTTTGAACCATTCCTCTGACACTAGTTATAGATTCCGATGCTTCTCTTCTGGTTTACTGTATCCCTCTGACCTTCGTATTGACGATGAAACACAGAAATTGCATCGGAATTAAGTACTAATGGCACAATACCGACTTAAGTACATGAAGACTGACTCTTCGTACTGACTATGTTTTGGACCAATCCTGCGACACTAGTTATAGATTACGATGATTCACTTCAGGTTTACTGTATCCCTTGGACCTTCTTATTGACGATGAAACACAGAAATTGCATCGGAATTAAATAGAAAAGACACAATGCCGACTTAAGAACAAGAAGACTGACTCATCTTACTGCCTACGTTTTGAACCTTCCTGTGACACTAGTTATAGGTTCCGATGCTTCACTTCAGGTTTACTGTCTCCCTCTGACCTTCTTATTGACGATGAAACACAGAAATTGCATCGGAATTAAATAGAAAAGGCATAATGCCGACTTAAGTAGAAGAAGACTAAGTCTTCTTACCGACTACGTTTGGAACCATTCCTGTGACACTAGTTATAGATTCCGATGCTTCACTTCAGGTTTACTGTATCCCTTGCACCTTCTTATTGACGATGAAACACAGAAATTGCATCGGAATTAATTACAAAAGGCACAATGCCGACTTAAGTACAAAAAGACTGACTCTTCGCACTGACTGTGTTTTGAACCATTCCTGTGACACTAGTTATAGATCACGATGATTCACTTCAGGTTTACTGTATCGCTTGGACCTTCTTGGTGACGATGAAACACAGAAATTGCATCGGAATTAAATAGAGAAGGCTCAATGCCGACTTAAGTACAAGAAGACTGACTCTTCTTACTGACTATGTTTGGAACCATTCCTGCGACACTAGTAATAGATTACGATGATTCACTTCAGGTTTACTGTATCCCTTGGACCTTCCTATTGACGATGAAACACAGAAATGGCATCGGAATTAAATAGAAAAGGCACAATGCCGACTTCAGTACAAGAAGACTGTCTCTAATTACTGACTATGTTTGGAACCATTCCTGTGACACTAGTTATAGATTCCGATGCTTCACTTCAGGTTTACTGTATCCCTCTGACCTTTCTATTGACGATTAAACACAGAAAATGCATCGGAATTAAATACAAAAGGCACAATGACGACTTAAGTACAAGAAGACTGACTCTTCTTACTGACTGCTTTGAACCATTCCTGTGACACTTGTTATAGATTCCGATGCTTCACTTCAGGTTTACTGTATCCCTCTGACCTTCTTATTGACGATGAGACACAGAAATTGCATCGGAATTAAATACAAATGGCACAATGCCGGCTTATGATCAAGAAGACTGACTCTTCTTACTGTCTATGCTGTGAACCATCCCTGTGACACAAGTTATAGATTCCGATGCTTCACTTCAGGTTTACTGTATCCCTTGCACCTTCTTATTGACGATGAAACACAGAAATTGCATGGGAATTAAATACAAAAGGCACAATGCCGACTTAAGTACAAGAAGACTGACCCTTCTTACTGTCTGTGTTTTGAAAAATTCCTCTGAAACTAGTTATAGATTCCGATGTTTCACTTCAGGTTTACTGTATCCCTCTGACCTTCTTATTGACGATGAAACACAGACATTGCATCGGAATTAAATACAAAAGGCACAACGCCGACTTATGTACAAGAAGACTGACTCTTGGTACTGAATATGTTTTGAACCATTCCTGTGACACTAGTTATAGATTCCGATGATTCACCTCAGGTTTACTGTATCCTTTGGACCTTCTTATCTACGATGAATCACAGAAATTGCATCGGAATTAAATAGAAAAGACACAATGCGGACTTAAGACAAGAAGACTGACTCATCTTACTGCCTATGTTTTGAACCTTCCTGTGACACTAGTTATAGATTCCGATGCTTCACTTCAGGTTTACTGTCTCCCTCTGACCTTCTTATTGACGATGAAACACAGAAATTGCATCGGAATTAAATAGAAAAGGCATAATGCAGACTTAAGTACAAGAAGATTAAGTCTTCTTACCGACTACGTTTGGAACCATTCCTGTGACACTAGTTACAGATTCCGATGCTTCACTTCAGGGTTACTGTATCCCTTCCACCTTCTTGTTGACGATGAAACACAGAAATTGCATGGGAATTAAACACAAAAGGCACAATGCCGACTTATGTACAAGAAGACTGACCCTTCTTACTGTCTGTGTTTTGAACCATTCCTCTGACACTAGTTATAGATTCCGATGCTTCACTTCAGGTTTACTGTATCCCTTGCACCTTCTTATTGACGATGAAACACAGAAATTGCATCGGAATTAAATACAAATGGCACAATGCCGACTTAAGTACAAGAAGACTGACTCTTCTTAGTGTCAATGATTTGAACCATTCTTGTGACACTAGTTATAGATTCCGATGCTACACTTCAGGTTTACTGTATCCCTCTGACCCTCTTATTGACGATGAAACACAGAAATTGCATTGGAATTAAATACAAAAGGCACAATGTAGACTTAAGGACAAGAAGCCTGACCCTTCTTACCGTCTATGTTTTGAACCATTCCTCTGACACTAGTTATAGATTCCGATGCTTCTCTTCTGGTTTACTGTATCCCTCTGACCTTCGTATTGACGATGAAACACAGAAATTGCATCGGAATTAAGTACAAATGGCACAATACCGACTTAAGTACATGAAGACTGACTCTTCGTACTGACTATGTTTTGGACCAATCCTGCGACACTAGTTATAGATTACGATGATTCACTTCAGGTTTACTGTATCCCTTGGACCTTCTTATTGACGATGAAACACAGAAATTGCATCGGAATTAAATAGAAAAGACACAATGCCGACTTATGAACAAGAAGACTGACTCATCTTACTGCCTACGTTTTGAACCTTCCTGTGACACTAGTTATAGGTTCCGATGCTTCACTTCAGGTTTACTGTCTCCCTCTGACCTTCTTATTGACGATGAAACACAGAAATTGCATCGGAATTAAATAGAAAAGGCATAATGCCGACTTAAGTACAAGAAGACTAAGTCTTCTTACCGACTACGTTTGGAACCATTCCTGTGACACTAGTTATAGATTCCGATGCTTCACTTCAGGTTTACTGTATCCCTTGCACCTTCTTATTGACGATGAAACACAGAAATTGCATCGGAATTAATTACAAAAGGCACAATGCCGACTTAAGTACAAAAAGACTGACTCTTCGCACTGACTGTGTTTTGAACCATTCCTGTGACACTAGTTATAGATCACGATGATTCACTTCAGGTTTACTGTATCGCTTGGACCTTCTTGGTGACGATGAAACACAGAAATTGCATCGGAATTAAATAGAGAAGGCTCAATGCCGACTTAAGTACAAGAAGACTGACTCTTCTTACTGACTATGTTTGGAACCATTCCTGCGACACTAGTAATAGATTACGATGATTCACTTCAGGTTTACTGTATCCCTTGGACCTTCCTATTGACGATGAAACACAGAAATGGCATCGGAATTAAATAGAAAAGGCACAATGCCGACTTCAGTACAAGAAGACTGTCTCTAATTACTGACTATGTTTGGAACCATTCCTGTGACACTAGTTATAGATTCCGATGCTTCACTTCAGGTTTACTGTATCCCTCTGACCTTTCTATTGACGATTAAACACAGAAAATGCATCGGAATTAAATACAAAAGGCACAATGACGACTTAAGTACAAGAAGACTGACTCTTCTTACTGACTGCTTTGAACCATTCCTGTGACACTTGTTATAGATTCCGATGCTTCACTTCAGGTTTACTGTATCCCTCTGACCTTCTTATTGACGATGAGACACAGAAATTGCATCGGAATTAAATACAAATGGCACAATGCCGACTTATGGACAAGAAGACTGACTCTTCTTACTGTCTATGCTTTGAACCATCCCTGTGACACAAGTTATAGATTCCGATGCTTCACTTCAGGTTTACTGTATCCCTTGCACCTTCTTATTGACGATGAAACACAGAAATTGCATGGGAATTAAATACAAAAGGCACAATGCCGACTTAAGTACAAGAAGACTGACCTTTCTTACTGTCTGTGTTTTGAAAAATTCCTCTGAAACTAGTTATAGATTCCGATGCTTCACTTCAGGTTTACTGTATCCCTCTGACCTTCTTATTGACGATGAAACACAGAAATTGCATCGGAATTAAATACAAAAGGCACAACGCCGACTTATGTACAAGAAGACTGACTCTTGGTACTGAATATGCTTTGAACCATTCCTGTGACACTAGTTATAGATTCCGATGATTCACCTCAGGTTTACTGTATCCTTTGGACCTTCTTATCTACGATGAAACACAGAAATTGCATCGGAATTAAATAGAAAAGACACAATGCAGACTTAAGAACAAGAAGACTGACTCATCTTACTGCCTATGTTTTGAACCGTCCTGTGACACTAGTTATAGATTCCGATGCTTCACTTCAGGTTTACTGTCTCCCTCTGACCTTCTTATTGACGATGAAACACAGAAATTGCATCGGAATTAAATAGAAAAGGCATAATGCAGACTTAAGTACAAGAAGATTAAGTCTTCTTACCGACTACGTTTGGAACCATTCCTGTGACACTAGTTATAGATTCCGATGCTTCACTTCAGGGTTACTGTATCCCTTCCACCTTCTTGTTGACGATGAAACACAGAAATTGCATCGGAATTAATTACAAAAGGCACAATGCCGACTTAAGTACAAGAAGACTGACTCTTCTTACTGACTATGTTTGGAACCATTCCTGTGACACTAGTTATAGATTCCGATGCTTCACTTCAGATTTACTGTATCCCTCTGACCTTTCTATTGACGATGAAACACAGAAATTGCATTGGAATTAAATTCAAAAGGCACAATGACGACTTAAGTACAAGAAGACTGACTCTTCTTACTGACTGTTTTGAACCATTTGTGTGACACTTGTTATAGATTCCGATGCTTCACTTCAGGTTTACTGTATCCCTCTGACCTTCTTATTAACGATGAAACACAGAAATTGCATCGGAATTAAATACAAATGGCACAATGCCGACTTATGAACAAGAAGACTGACTCTTCTTACTGTCTATGATTTGAACCATTCCTGTGACGCAAGTTATAGATTCCGATGCTTCACTTCAGGTCTACTGTATCCCTTGCACCTTCTTATTGACGATGAAACACAGAAATTGCATGGGAATTAAACACAAAAGGCACAATGCCGACTTATGTACAAGAAGACTGACCCTTCTTACTGTCTGTGTTTTGAACCATTCCTCTGACACTAGTTATAGATTCCGATGCTTCACTTCAGGTTTACTGTACCCCTCTGACCTTCTTATTGACGATGAAACACAGAAATTGCATCGGAATTAAATACAAATGGCACAATGCCGACTTAAGTACAAGAAGACTGACTCTTCTTAGTGTCTATGATTTGAACCATTCTTGTGACACTAGTTATAGATTCCGTTGCTTCACTTCAGGTTTACTGTATCCCTCTGACCCTCTTATTGACGATGAAACACAGAAATTGCATCGGAATTAAATACAAAAGGCACATTGCCGACTTAAGAACAAGAAGACTGACCCTTCTTACCGTCTATGTTTTGAACCATTCCTCTGACACTAGTTATAGATTCCGATGCTTCTCTTCTGGTTTACTGTATCCCTCTGACCTTCGTATTGACGATGAAACACAGAAATTGCATCGGAATTAAGTACAAATGGCACAATACCGACTTAAGTACATGAAGACTGACTCTTCGTACTGACTATGTTTTGGACCAATCCTGCGACACTAGTTATAGATTACGATGATTCACTTCAGGTTTACTGTATCCCTTGGACCTTCTTATTGACGATGAAACACAGAAATTGCATCGGAATTAAATAGAAAAGACACAATGCCGACTTATGAACAAGAAGACTGACTCATCTTACTGCCTACGTTTTGAACCTTCCTGTGACACTAGTTATAGGTTCCGATGCTTCACTTCAGGTTTACTGTCTCCCTCTGACCTTCTTATTGACGATGAAACACAGAAATTGCATCGGAATTAAATAGAAAAGGCATAATGCCGACTTAAGTACAAGAAGACTAAGTCTTCTTACCGACTACGTTTGGAACCATTCCTGTGACACTAGTTATAGATTCCGATGCTTCACTTCAGGTTTACTGTATCCCTTGCACCTTCTTATTGACGATGAAACACAGAAATTGCATCGGAATTAATTACAAAAGGCACAATGCCGACTTACGTACAAAAAGACTGACTCTTCGCACTGACTGTGTTTTGAACCATTCCTGTGACACTAGTTATAGATCACGATGATTCACTTCAGGTTTACTGTATCGCTTGGACCTTCTTGGTGACGATGAAACAGAGAAATTGCATCGGAATTAAATAGAGAAGGCTCAATGCCGACTTAAGTACAAGAAGACTGACTCTTCTTACTGACTATGTTTGGAACCATTCCTGCGACACTAGTAATAGATTACGATGATTCACTTCAGGTTTACTGTATCCCTTGGACCTTCCTATTGACGATGAAACACAGAAATGGCATCGGAATTAAATAGAAAAGGCACAATGCCGACTTCAGTACAAGAAGACTGTCTCTAATTACTGACTATGTTTGGAACCATTCCTGTGACACTAGTTATAGATTCCGATGCTTCACTTCAGGTTTACTGTATCCCTTGCACCTTCTTATTGACGATGAAACACAGAAATTGCATGGGAATTAAATACAAAAGGCACAATGCCGACTTAAGTACAAGAAGACTGACCTTTCTTACTGTCTGTGTTTTGAAAAATTCCTCTGAAACTAGTTATAGATTCCGATGCTTCACTTCAGGTTTACTGTATCCCTCTGACCTTCTTATTGACGATGAAACACAGAAATTGCATCGGAATTAAATACAAAAGGCACAACGCCGACTTATGTACAAGAAGACTGACTCTTGGTACTGAATATGCTTTGAACCATTCCTGTGACACTAGTTATAGATTCCGATGATTCACCTCAGGTTTACTGTATCCTTTGGACCTTCTTATCTACGATGAAACACAGAAATTGCATCGGAATTAAATAGAAAAGGCACAATGCAGACTTAAGAACAAGAAGACTGACTCATCTTACTGCCTATGTTTTGAACCGTCCTGTGACACTAGTTATAGATTCCGATGCTTCACTTCAGGTTTACTGTCTCCCTCTGACCTTCTTATTGACGATGAAACACAGAAATTGCATCGGAATTAAATAGAAAAGGCATAATGCAGACTTAAGTACAAGAAGATTAAGTCTTCTTACCGACTACGTTTGGAACCATTCCTGTGACACTAGTTATAGATTCCGATGCTTCACTTCAGGGTTACTGTATCCCTTCCACCTTCTTGTTGACGATGAAACACAGAAATTGCATCGGAATTAATTACAAAAGGCACAATGCCGACTTAAGTACAAGAAGACTGACTCTTCTTACTGACTGTTTTGAACCATTTGTGTGACACTTGTTATAGATTCCGATGCTTCACTTCAGGTTTACTGTATCCCTCTGACCTTCTTATTAACGATGAAACACAGAAATTGCATCGGAATTAAATACAAATGGCACAATGCCGACTTATGAACAAGAAGACTGACTCTTCTTACTGTCTATGATTTGAACCATTCCTGTGACGCAAGTTATAGATTCCGATGCTTCACTTCAGGTCTACTGTATCCCTTGCACCTTCTTATTGGCGATGAAACACAGAAATTGCATGGGAATTAAACACAAAAGGCACAATGCCGACTTATGTACAAGAAGACTGACCCTTCTTACTGTCTGTGTTTTGAACCATTCCTCTGACACTAGTTATAGATTCCGATGCTTCACTTCAGGTTTACTGTATCCCTCTGACCTTCTTATTGACGATGAAACACAGAAATTGCATCGGAATTAAATACAAATGGCACAATGCCGACTTAAGTACAAGAAGACTGACTCTTCTTAGTGTCTATGATTTGAACCATTCTTGTGACACTAGTTATAGATTCCGATGCTTCACTTCAGGTTTACTGTATCCCTCTGACCCTCTTATTGACGATGAAACACAGAAATTGCATCGGAATTAAATACAAAAGGCACATTGCCGACTTAAGAACAAGAAAACTGACCCTTCTTACTGTCTATGTTTTGAACCATTCCTGTGACACTAGTTATAGATTCCGATGCTTCTCTTCTGGTTTACTGTATCCCTCAGACCTTCGTATTGACGATGAAACACAGAAATTGCATCGGAATTAAATACAAATGGCACAATACCGACTTAAGTACAAGATGACTGACTCTTCGTACTGACTATGTTTTGGACCATTCCTGTGTCACTAGTTATAGATTACGATGATTCACTTCAGGTTTGCTGTATCCCTTGGACCTTCCTATTGACGATGAAACACAGAAATGGCATCGGAATTAAATAGAAAAGGCACAATGCCGACTTAAGTACAAGAAGACTGTCTCTACTTACTGACTATGTTTGGAACCATTCCTGTGACACTAGTTATAGATTCCGATGCTTCACTTCAGGTTTACTGTATCCCTCTGACATTTCTATTGACGATGAAACACAGAAAATGCATCGGAATTAAATACAAAAGGCACAATGACGACTTAAGTACAAGAAGACTGACTCTTGGTACTGACTATGTTTTGAACCATTCCTGTGACACTAGTTATAGATTCCGATGATTCACCTCAGGTTTACTGTATCTTTTGGACCTTCTTATCTACGATGAAACACAGAAATTGCATCGGAATTAAATAGAAAAGACCCAATGCCGACTTAAGAACAAGAAGACTGACTCATCTTACTGCCTATGTTTTGAACCTTCCTGTGACACTAGTTATAGGTTCCGATGCTTCACTTCAGGTTTACTGTCTCCCTCTGACCTTCTTATTGACGATGAAACACAGAAATTGCATCGGAATTAAATAGAAAAGGCATAATGCCGACTTAAGTACAAGAAGACTAAGTCTTCTTACCGACTACGTTTGGAACCATTCCTGTGACACTAGTTATAGATTCCGATGCTTCACTTCAGGTTTACTGTATCCCTTGCACCTTCTTATTGACGATGAAACACAGAAATTGCATCGGAATTAATTACAAAAGGCACAATGCCGACTTAAGTACAAGAAGACTGACTCTTTGCACTTACCATGTTTTGAACCATTCCTGTGATACTAGTTATAGATCACGGTGATTCACTTAAGGTTTACTCTATCCCTTGGACCATTTTGTTGACGATGAAACACAGAAATTGCATCCGAATTAAATAGAGAAGGGTCAATGCCGACTTAAGTACAAGAAGACTGACTCTTCTTACTGACTATGTTTGGAACCATTCCTGTGACACTAGTTATAGATTCCGATGCTTCACTTCAGATTTACTGTATCCGTCCTACCTTCTTATTGACGATGGCACACAGAAAATGCATTGGAATTAAATACAAAAGGCACAATGACGACTTAAGTACAAGAAGACTGACTCTTCTTACTGACTATTTTGAACCTTTCCTGTGACACTAGTTATAGATTCCGATGCTTCACTTCAGGTTTACTGTATCCCTCTGACCTTCTTATTGACGATGAAACACAGAAATTACATCGGAATTAAATACAAAAGGCACAATGCCGACTTAAGTACAAGAAGACTGAATCTTCTTACTGTCTATGATTTGAACCATTCTTGTGACACTAGTTATAGATTCCGATGCTACACTTCAGGTTTACTGTATCCCTCTGACCCTCTTATTGACGATGAAACACAGAAATTGCATTGGAATTAAATACAAAAGGCACAATGCAGACTTAAGGACAAGAAGACTGACCCTTCTTACCGTCTATGTTTTGAACCATTCCTCTGACACTAGTTATAGATTCCGATGCTTCTCTTCTGGTTTACTGTATCCCTCTGACCTTCGTATTGACGATGAAACACAGAAATTGCATCGGAATTAAGTACAAATGGCACAATACCGACTTAAGTACATGAAGACTGACTCTTCGTACTGACTATGTTTTGGACCAATCCTGCGACACTAGTTATAGATTACGATGATTCACTTCAGGTTTACTGTATCCCTTGGACCTTCTTATTGACGATGAAACACAGAAATTGCATCGGAATTAAATAGAAAAGACACAATGCCGACTTAAGAACAAGAAGACTGACTCATCTTACTGCCTACGTTTTGAACCTTCCTGTGACACTAGTTATAGGTTCCGATGCTTCACTTCAGGTTTACTGTCTCCCTCTGACCTTCTTATTGACGATGAAACACAGAAATTGCATCGGAATTAAATAGAAAAGGCATAATGCCGACTTAAGTAGAAGAAGACTAAGTCTTCTTACCGACTACGTTTGGAACCATTCCTGTGACACTAGTTATAGATTCCGATGCTTCACTTCAGGTTTACTGTATCCCTTGCACCTTCTGATTGACGATGAAACACAGAAATTGCATCGGAATTAATTACAAAAGGCACAATGCCGACTTAAGTACAAAAAGACTGACTCTTCGCACTGACTGTGTTTTGAACCATTCCTGTGACACTAGTTATAGATCACGATGATTCACTTCAGGTTTACTGTATCGCTTGGACCTTCTTGGTGACGATGAAACACAGAAATTGCATCGGAATTAAATAGAGAAGGCTCAATGCCGACTTAAGTACAAGAAGACTGACTCTTCTTACTGACTATGTTTGGAACCATTCCTGCGACACTAGTAATAGATTACGATGATTCACTTCAGGTTTACTGTATCCCTTGGACCTTCCTATTGACGATGAAACACAGAAATGGCATCGGAATTAAATAGAAAAGGCACAATGCCGACTTCAGTACAAGAAGACTGTCTCTAATTACTGACTATGTTTGGAACCATTCCTGTGACACTAGTTATAGATTCCGATGCTTCACTTCAGGTTTACTGTATCCCTCTGACCTTTCTATTGACGATTAAACACAGAAAATGCATCGGAATTAAATACAAAAGGCACAATGACGACTTAAGTACAAGAAGACTGACTCTTCTTACTGACTGCTTTGAACCATTCCTGTGACACTTGTTATAGATTCCGATGCTTCACTTCAGGTTTACTGTATCCCTCTGACCTTCTTATTGACGATGAGACACAGAAATTGCATCGGAATTAAATACAAATGGCACAATGCCGACTTATGAACAAGAAGACTGACTCTTCTTACTGTCTATGCTGTGAACCATCCCTGTGACACAAGTTATAGATTCCGATGCTTCACTTCAGGTTTAGTGTATCCCTTGCACCTTCTTATTGACGATGAAACACAGAAATTGCATGGGAATTAAATACAAAAGGCACAATGCCGACTTAAGTACAAGAAGACTGACCCTTCTTACTGTCTGTGTTTTGAAAAATTCCTCTGAAACTAGTTATAGATTCCGATGTTTCACTTCAGGTTTACTGTATCCCTCTGACCTTCTTATTGACGATGAAACACAGAAATTGCATCGGAATTAAATACAAAAGGCACAACGCCGACTTATGTACAAGAAGACTGACTCTTGGTACTGAATATGTTTTGAACCATTCCTGTGACACTAGTTATAGATTCCGATGATTCACCTCAGGTTTACTGTATCCTTTGGACCTTCTTATCTACGATGAAACACAGAAATTGCATCGGAATTAAATAGAAAAGACACAATGCAGACTTAAGACAAGAAGACTGACTCATCTTACTGCCTATGTTTTGAACCTTCCTGTGACACTAGTTATAGATTCCGATGCTTCACTTCAGGTTTACTGTCTCCCTCTGACCTTCTTATTGACGATGAAACACAGAAATTGCATCGGAATTAAATAGAAAAGGCATAATGCAGACTTAAGTACAAGAAGATTAAGTCTTCTTACCGACTACGTTTGGAACCATTCCTGTGACACTAGTTATAGATTCCGATGCTTCACTTCAGGGTTACTGTATCCCTTCCACCTTCTTGTTGACGATGAAACACAGAAATTGCATCGGAATTAATTACAAAAGGCACAATGCCGACTTAAGTACAAGAAGACTGGCTCTTCTTACTGACTATGTTTGGAACCATTCCTGTGACACTAGTTATAGATTCCGATGCTTCACTTCAGATTTACTGTATCCCTCTGACCTTTCTATTGACGATGAAACACAGAAATTGCATTGGAATTAAATACAAAAGGCACAATGACGACTTAAGTATAAGAAGACTGACTCTTCTTACTGACTGTTTTGAACCATTTGTGTGACACTTGTTATAGATTCCGATGCTTCACTTCAGGTTTACTGTATCCCTCTGACCTTCTTATTAACGATGAAACACAGAAATTGCATCGGAATTAAATACAAATGGCACAATGCCGACTTATGAACAAGAAGACTGACTCTTCTTACTGTCTATGATTTGAACCATTCCTGTGACGCAAGTTATAGATTCCGATGCTTCACTTCAGGTCTACTGTATCCCTTGCACCTTCTTATTGACGATGAAACACAGAAATTGCATGGGAATTAAACACAAAAGGCACAATGCCGACTTATGTACAAGAAGACTGACCCTTCTTACTGTCTGTGTTTTGAACCATTCCTCTGACACTAGTTATAGATTCCGATGCTTCACTTCAGGTTTACTGTATCCCTTGCACCTTCTTATTGACGATGAAACACAGAAATTGCATCGGAATTAAATACAAATGGCACAATGCCGACTTAAGTACAAGAAGACTGACTCTTCTTAGTGTCAATGATTTGAACCATTCTTGTGACACTAGTTATAGATTCCGATGCTTCACTTCAGGTTTACTGTATCCCTCTGACCCTCTTATTGACGATGAAACACAGAAATTGCATCAGAATTAAATACAAAAGGCACATTGCCGTCTTAAGAACAAGAAGACTGACCCTTCTTACTGTCTATGTTTTGAACCATTCCTGTGACACTAGTTATAGATTCCGATGCTTCTCTTCTGGTTTACTGTATCCCTCAGACCGTCGTATTGACGATGAAACACAGAAATTGCATCGGAATTAAATACAAATGGCACAATACCGACTTAAGTACAAGATGACTGACTCTTCGTACTGACTTTGTTTTGGACCATTCCTGTGTCACTAGTTATAGATTACGATGATTCACTTCAGGTTTACTGTATCCCTTGGACCTTCCTATTGACGATGAAACACAGAAATGGCATCGGAATTAAATAGAAAAGGCACAATGCCGACTTAAGTACAAGAAGACTGTCTCTAATTACTGACTATGTTTGGAACCATTCCTGTGACACTAGTTATAGATTCCGATGCTTCACTTCAGGTTTACTGTATCCCTCTGACATTTCTATTGACGATGAAACACAGAAAATGCATCGGAATTAAATACAAAAGGCACAATGACGACTTAAGTACAAGAAGACTGACTCTTGGTACTGACTATGTTTTGAACCATTCCTGTGACACTAGTTATAGATTCCGATGATTCACCTCAGGTTTACTGTATCCTTTGGACCTTCTTATCTACGATGAAACACAGAAATTGCATCGGAATTAAATAGAAAAGACCCAATGCCGACTTAAGAACAAGAAGACTGACTCATCTTACTGCCTATGTTTTGAACCTTCCTGTGACACTAGTTATAGGTTCCGATGCTTCACTTCAGGTTTACTGTCTCCCTCTGACCTTCTTATTGACGATGAAACACAGAAATTGCATCGGAATTAAATAGAAAAGGCATAATGCCGACTTAAGTACAAGAAGACTAAGTCTTCTTACCGACTACGTTTGGAACCATTCCTGTGACACTAGTTATAGATTCCGATGCTTCACTTCAGGTTTACTGTATCCCTTGCACATTCTTATTGACGATGAAACACAGAAATTGCATCGGAATTAATTACAAAAGGCACAATGCCGACTTAAGTACAAGAAGACTGACTCTTTGCACTGACTATGTTTTGAACCATTCCTGTGATACTAGTTATAGATCACGATGATTCACTTAAGGTTTACTCTATCCCTTGGACCATCTTCTTGACGATGAAACACAGAAATTGCATCGGAATTAAATAGAGAAGGGTCAATGCCGACTTAAGTACAAGAAGACTGACTCTTCTTACTGACTATGTTTGGAACCATTCCTGTGACACTAGTTGTAGATTCCGATGCTTCACTTCTGATTTACTGTATCCCTCCTACCTTCTTATTGACGATGGAACACAGAAAATGCATCGGAATTAAATACAAAAGGCACAATGACGACTTAAGTACAAGAAGACTGACTCTTCTTACTGACTATTTTGAACCTTTCCTGTGACACTAGTTATAGATTCCGCTGCTTCACTTCAGGTTTACTGTATCCCTCTGACCTTCTTATTGACGATGAAACAGAGAAATTACATCGGAATTAAATACAAAAGGCACAATGCCGACTTAAGTACAAGAAGACTGACTCTTCTTACTGTCTATAATTTGAACCATTCTTGTGACACTAGTTATAGATTCCGATGCTTCACTTCAGGTTTACTGTATCCCTCTGACCCTCTTATTGACGATGAAACACAGAAATTGCATCGGAATAAAATACAAAAGCGCCATGCCGACTTATGAACAAGAAGACTGACCCTTCATACTGACTATGTTTTGAACCATTCCTGTGACCCTAGTTACAGATTCCGATGCTTCTCTTCTGGTTTACTGTATCCCTCTGACCTTCGTATTGACGATGAAACACAGAAATTGCATCGGAATTAAATACGAATGGCACAATACCGACTTAAGTACAAGAAGACTGACTCTTCGTAGTGACTATGTTTTGGTCCATTCCTGCGACACTAGTTATAGATTACAATGATTCACTTCAGGTTTACTGTATCCCTTGGACCTTCTTATTGACGATGAAACACAGAAATGGCATCGGAATTAAATAGGAAAGTCACAATGCCGATTTAAGTACAAGAAGACTGTCTCTAATTACTGACTATGTTTGGAACCATTCCTGTGACACTAGTTATAGATTCCGATGCTTCACTTCAGGTTTATTGTATGCCCCTGACCTTTCTATTGACGATGAAACACAGAAAATGCATCGGAATTAAATACAAAAGGCACAATGACGACTTAAGTACAAGAAGACTGACTCTTCTTACTGACTGTTTTGAACCATTCCTGTGACACTTGTTATAGATTCCGATGCTTCACTTCAGGTTTCTGTATCCCTCTGACCTTCTTATTGACGATGAAACACAGAAATTGCATCGGAATTAAATAGAAAAGGCATAATGCAGACTTAAGTACAAGAAGATTAAGTCTTCTTACCGACTACGTTTGGAACCATTCCTGTGACACTAGTTATAGATTCCGATGCTTCACTTCAGGGTTACTGTATCCCTTCCACCTTCTTGTTGACGATGAAACACAGAAATTGCATCGGAATTAATTTCAAAAGGCACAATGCCGACTTAAGTACAAGAAGACTGGCTCTTCTTACTGACTATGTTTGGAACCATTCCTGTGACACTAGTTATAGATTCCGATGCTTCACTTCAGATTTACTGTATCCCTCTGACCTTTCTATTGACGATGAAACACAGAAATTGCATTGGAATTAAATACAAAAGGCACAATGACGACTTAAGTATAAGAAGACTGACTCTTCTTACTGACTGTTTTGAACCATTTGTGTGACACTTGTTATAGATTCCGATGCTTCACTTCAGGTTTACTGTATCCCTCTGACCTTCTTATTAACGATGAAACACAGAAATTGCATCGGAATTAAATACAAATGGCACAATGCCGACTTATGAACAAGAAGACTGACTCTTCTTACTGTCTATGATTTGAACCATTCCTGTGACGCAAGTTATAGATTCCGATGCTTCACTTCAGGTCTACTGTATCCCTTGCACCTTCTTATTGACGATGAAACACAGAAATTGCATGGGAATTAAACACAAAAGGCACAATGCCGACTTATGTACAAGAAGACTGACCCTTCTTACTGTCTGTGTTTTGAACCATTCCTCTGACACTAGTTATAGATTCCGATGCTTCACTTCAGGTTTACTGTATCCCTTGCACCTTCTTATTGACGATGAAACACAGAAATTGCATCGGAATTAAATACAAATGGCACAATGCCGACTTAAGTACAAGAAGACTGACTCTTCTTAGTGTCAATGATTTGAACCATTCTTGTGACACTAGTTATAGATTCCGATGCTTCACTTCAGGTTTACTGTATCCCTCTGACCCTCTTATTGACGATGAAACACAGAAATTGCATCAGAATTAAATACAAAAGGCACATTGCCGTCTTAAGAACAAGAAGACTGACCCTTCTTACTGTCTATGTTTTGAACCATTCCTGTGACACTAGTTATAGATTCCGATGCTTCTCTTCTGGTTTACTGTATCCCTCAGACCGTCGTATTGACGATGAAACACAGAAATTGCATCGGAATTAAATACAAATGGCACAATACCGACTTAAGTACAAGATGACTGACTCTTCGTACTGACTTTGTTTTGGACCATTCCTGTGTCACTAGTTATAGATTCCGATGCTTCACTTCAGGTTTACTGTATCCCTTGCACCTTCTTATTGACGATGAAACACAGAAATTGCATCGGAATTAAATACAAATGGCACAATGCCGACTTAAGTACAAGAAGACTGACTCTTCTTAGTGTCAATGATTTGAACCATTCTTGTGACACTAGTTATAGATTCCGATGCTTCACTTCAGGTTTACTGTATCCCTCTGACCCTCTTATTGACGATGAAACACAGAAATTGCATCAGAATTAAATACAAAAGGCACATTGCCGTCTTAAGAACAAGAAGACTGACCCTTCTTACTGTCTATGTTTTGAACCATTCCTGTGACACTAGTTATAGATTCCGATGCTTCTCTTCTGGTTTACTGTATCCCTCAGACCGTCGTATTGACGATGAAACACAGAAATTGCATCGGAATTAAATACAAATGGCACAATACCGACTTAAGTACAAGATGACTGACTCTTCGTACTGACTTTGTTTTGGACCATTCCTGTGTCACTAGTTATAGATTACGATGATTCACTTCAGGTTTACTGTATCCCTTGGACCTTCCTATTGACGATGAAACACAGAAATGGCATCGGAATTAAATAGAAAAGGCACAATGCCGACTTAAGTACAAGAAGACTGTCTCTAATTACTGACTATGTTTGGAACCATTCCTGTGACACTAGTTATAGATTCCGATGCTTCACTTCAGGTTTACTGTATCCCTCTGACATTTCTATTGACGATGAAACACAGAAAATGCATCGGAATTAAATACAAAAGGCACAATGACGACTTAAGTACAAGAAGACTGACTCTTGGTACTGACTATGTTTTGAACCATTCCTGTGACACTAGTTATAGATTCCGATGATTCACCTCAGGTTTACTGTATCCTTTGGACCTTCTTATCTACGATGAAACACAGAAATTGCATCGGAATTAAATAGAAAAGACCCAATGCCGACTTAAGAACAAGAAGACTGACTCATCTTACTGCCTATGTTTTGA
Organism: Schistocerca piceifrons; assembly: GCF_021461385.2. Lineage (NCBI taxonomy): Eukaryota > Metazoa > Arthropoda > Insecta > Orthoptera > Acrididae > Schistocerca > Schistocerca piceifrons. The sequence continues at coordinate 77,438 of NW_025727791.1, forward strand.
ACCTTCCTGTGACACTAGTTATAGGTTCCGATGCTTCACTTCAGGTTTACTGTCTCCCTCTGACCTTCTTATTGACGATGAAACACAGAAATTGCATCGGAATTAAATAGAAAAGGCATAATGCCGACTTAAGTACAAGAAGACTAAGTCTTCTTACCGACTACGTTTGGAACCATTCCTGTGACACTAGTTATAGATTCCGATGCTTCACTTCAGGTTTACTGTATCCCTTGCACATTCTTATTGACGATGAAACACAGAAATTGCATCGGAATTAATTACAAAAGGCACAATGCCGACTTAAGTACAAGAAGACTGACTCTTTGCACTGACTATGTTTTGAACCATTCCTGTGATACTAGTTATAGATCACGATGATTCACTTAAGGTTTACTCTATCCCTTGGACCATCTTCTTGACGATGAAACACAGAAATTGCATCGGAATTAAATAGAGAAGGGTCAATGCCGACTTAAGTACAAGAAGACTGACTCTTCTTACTGACTATGTTTGGAACCATTCCTGTGACACTAGTTGTAGATTCCGATGCTTCACTTCTGATTTACTGTATCCCTCCTACCTTCTTATTGACGATGGAACACAGAAAATGCATCGGAATTAAATACAAAAGGCACAATGACGACTTAAGTACAAGAAGACTGACTCTTCTTACTGACTATTTTGAACCTTTCCTGTGACACTAGTTATAGATTCCGCTGCTTCACTTCAGGTTTACTGTATCCCTCTGACCTTCTTATTGACGATGAAACAGAGAAATTACATCGGAATTAAATACAAAAGGCACAATGCCGACTTAAGTACAAGAAGACTGACTCTTCTTACTGTCTATAATTTGAACCATTCTTGTGACACTAGTTATAGATTCCGATGCTTCACTTCAGGTTTACTGTATCCCTCTGACCCTCTTATTGACGATGAAACACAGAAATTGCATCGGAATAAAATACAAAAGCGCCATGCCGACTTATGAACAAGAAGACTGACCCTTCATACTGACTATGTTTTGAACCATTCCTGTGACCCTAGTTACAGATTCCGATGCTTCTCTTCTGGTTTACTGTATCCCTCTGACCTTCGTATTGACGATGAAACACAGAAATTGCATCGGAATTAAATACGAATGGCACAATACCGACTTAAGTACAAGAAGACTGACTCTTCGTAGTGACTATGTTTTGGTCCATTCCTGCGACACTAGTTATAGATTACAATGATTCACTTCAGGTTTACTGTATCCCTTGGACCTTCTTATTGACGATGAAACACAGAAATGGCATCGGAATTAAATAGAAAAGTCACAATGCCGATTTAAGTACAAGAAGACTGTCTCTAATTACTGACTATGTTTGGAACCATTCCTGTGACACTAGTTATAGATTCCGATGCTTCACTTCAGGTTTATTGTATGCCCCTGACCTTTCTATTGACGATGAAACACAGAAAATGCATCGGAATTAAATACAAAAGGCACAATGACGACTTAAGTACAAGAAGACTGACTCTTCTTACTGACTGTTTTGAACCATTCCTGTGACACTTGTTATAGATTCCGATGCTTCACTTCAGGTTTCTGTATCCCTCTGACCTTCTTATTGACGATGAAACACAGAAATAGCATCGGAATTAAATACAAATGGCACAATGCCGACTTATGAACAAGATGACTGACTCTTCTTACTGTCTATGTTTTGAACCATTCCTGTGACACAAGTTATAGATTCCGATGCTTCACTTCAGGTTTGCTGTATCCCTTGCACCTTCTTATTGACGATGAAACACAGAAATGGCATCGGAATTAATTACAAAAGGCACAATGCCGACTTAAGTACAAGAAGACTGACTCTTCGCACTGACTATGTTTTGAACCATTCCTGTGACACTAGTTATAGATCACGATGATTCACTTCAGGTTTACTGTATCCCTTGGACCTTCTTGTTGACGATGAAACACAGAAATTGCATCGGAATTAAATAGAGAAGGCTCAATGCCGACTTAAGTACAAGAAGACTGACTCTTCTTACTGACTATGTTTGGAACCATTCCTGTGACACTAGTTATAGATTCCGATGCTTCACTTCAGATTTACTGTATCCCTCTGACCTTTCTATTGACGATGAAACACAGAAATTGCATCGGAATTAAATACAAAAGGCACAATGACGACTTAAGTACAAGAAAACTGACTCTTCTTACTGACTGTTTTGAACCATTTGTGTGACACTTGTAATAGATTCCGATGCTTCACTTCAGGTTTACTGTATCCTTCTGACCTTCTTGTTGACGATGAAACACAGAAATTGCATCGGAATTAAATAGAGAAGGCTCAATGCCGACTTAAGTACAAGAAGACTGACTCTTCTTACTGACTATGTTCGGAACCATTCCTGTGACACTAGTTATAGATTCCGATGCTTCACTTCAGATTTACTGTATCCCTCTGACCTTCTTATTGACGATGAAACACAGAAAATGCATCGGAATTAAATACAAAAGGCACAATGACGACTTAAGTACAAGAAGACTGACTCTTCTTACTGACTATTTTGAACCTTTCCTGTGACCCTTGTTATAGATTCCGATGCTTAAGTTCAGGTTTACTGTATCCCTCTGACCTTCTTATTGACGATGAAACACAGAAATTGCATCGGAATTAAATACAAATGGCACAATGCCGACTTATGAACAAGATGACTGACTCTTCTTACTGTCTATGTTTTGAACCATTCCTGTGACACAAGTTATAGATTCCGATGCTTCACTTCAGGTTTGCTGTATCCCTTGCACCTTCTTATTGACGATGAAACACAGAAATTGCATCGGAATTAAATAGAGAAGGCTCAATGCCGACTTAAGTACAAGAAGACTGACTCTTCTTACTGACTATGTTTGGAACCATTCCTGTGACACTAGTTATAGATTCCGATGCTTCACTTCAGATTTACTGTATCCCTCTGACCTTCTTATTGACGATGAAACACAGAAAATGCATCGGAATTAAATACAAAAGGCACAATGACGACTTAAGTACAAGAAGACTGACTCTTCTTACTGACTATTTTGAACCTTTCCTGTGACACTAGTTATAGATTCCGATGCTTCACTTCAGGTTTACTGTATCCCTCTGACCTTCTTATTGACGATGAAACACAGAAATTACATCGGAATTAAATATAAAAGGCACAATGCCGACTTAAGTACAAGAAGACTGACTCTTCTTACTGTCTATGATTTGAACCATTCTTGTTCTTCTTCTTCTTCCGTGTCCGGATGCACCAATTATATCTTCCCTTCCCAGTAATTAGCAACGTAGATTGCCTTGTCATTGACTTTCAAAATATCATCTTTAGTGCACGTTATAGACATGTCTGGGCAGATCAGTAGGTGGTCCAAGTCCTGTATTGCTCCGCATTCACACCTATCGCTATCACTGTAACCCCATTTAAATAGGTTTGATTTGCACCCAGTTACTCCAGTGCGCAGCCAGTTTAATGACCTCCAAGTTGTAAAAGGTAGTTGAAATCCTGCAGATCCCTCCTCAAGTAGGTCCATTGTGGAGTGTGGCACCATTTCTTACCAGAGAGATAGTCGCCTCTGCGACGGGCTTGGTGGCGAGCTCTTCAGTAGTTTCCATGAAACTCCCGCGGGATTTCAGCCGGACACTTTGTTTTCGGTGCATATACATCGGGTGTCGAGGATCATTCTTTTGTTTTGATCTTTCGATCTCGGCGGCTACTTGTCTGCGGATAGTAGGTGGTGCTATGCCTATGATGGGGTAAATGATGTCTGTGGGAGTTGGTTTGAGGCATCCTGTGGCAATATGTACAGTTTCGTTTACGGCGACGTCAACTTGCTTAGCGTGGGCAGAGTTGCTCCAAACTGGCGCCGCATATTCCGCAGCTGAGATACTCAGCACCAGACCTGTGGTGCGCAAAACATGTGGTTGAGCTCCCCACGATGAACCTGTTAGCTTCCGCAGTATGTTGTTCCTGGCACAGACCTTTTTTTTAGTGTTGTGACAGTGCTGCTTAAAAGTGAGTGCTCTGTCCAATGTTACTCCCAGGTATTTTGGGCTGTTTGTATGTTTCAGCTCTTCCCCTTGCCACATGACTCGGAGTTTCCGTTTGGCTTGTTTGCTCCTAAGATGGAAGGCGGATACTTGTGATTTACTTGGGTTTGGTTTGAGATTATTGCCGTCGTAATAGGTAGCAAGTTCTGTTAAGGCTCCTGTGAGATTCTCCTCCACTTGTTCAAAGGTTTTATCCTGTGTGGCCACTGCTGCATCATCAGCATATATGAACATTCGTGTCTGGTGGCTGATGGGAAGATCATTGGTATAGATGTGAAATAATATTGGAGCCAAGACACTGCCCTGTGCAAGTCCATTTTTCTGTGTCCTCCATCGGCTGTTTTTAGATTGTAAGGTTACATAGTAGCGTCTGTTCTGTAGCATACATTGCACGAACATAGAAAGGGAGTAGTCCTTAGTGACATTATACACTTTCTGGGTAAGCAACTTATGGTTAACTGTGTCAAATGCAGCACTGAGATCCAGGAATGCGACCCCAGTTACTTCTCCTCTCTGATAGCCGTCTTCGATGTACTGTGTGAGCTTCAGGATTTGGCCACAGCATGATTTTCCTGGTCGGAATCCAGCTTGTTCGTTAATGAGGGCTTTGTCCACATAATCAGCTATGCGTTTGAGGATCATTCGCTCCAGCACTTTAAATAAATGACAAAGCAGTGAGACAGGCCGGAAATTTTTAGCTTCAGCTGGGTCTTTCCCTGGTTTTAGTAACGCAATAACCTGGGCTTTCCTCCACAGTTTAGGAATTTGCATTGTTGTAATACAGTTATTCATTAGCTCTAGGATCCATGCTTGTACTCCCGGTCCAAAATGTTTAATTTGCTCAGATCTCAGATCGTCGAGGCCAGCGGCCTTATTGTTTTTCAAATCTTTGATGGCATCTTGTAGCTCCTGAATGGAAAACGGGGGAGCTAGGAAGCTAATCTCCTCGTTCAATTTTCTTTTAATTTTGCCATTCCTGATCTTCCTTTTAGTTTTTCCGTTCATGAGTAGTTGGTGAGCTATCTGATCAGGTGTAACTTCATTGTAATTTGGTTGTGGTTCTGTTGGGTCGTTGTTGAGACTTTTGACCAGTTTCCATGCCTTCCTACTGCTGTGCTTCATGTCCGTCTCTTGTAGGAGGTTGCACCACTTTTCCTTTCTCGCTTCGGAGATACCAGACATCAGTACCTCACCAGCCTGGATCGTTTCCTCTGAGAAGGGGTCCTTATTGTACAGTTCTTCATACTTTTTCAGAGCTTCCTTGCTGCTACCATTGAGTCCAGCGATATACTGGGTGCGGCACCCTCTAGGTATGCGCCGACGAGAGATTTTCTTGACAAGGTCTATAAAAGTTTCATATGTTTGTATCTCTGGTTTAATTTCCAGGATCTCCTTATCAAGGTCCTCTGTGAAAAGTTCCCAATGAGCTTTTTTGAAATTGAAGCGTCTCTTGAAGGGCATTACATCTGGTTTGATTACTGCAGTAATGCAGCAAGTTATTGCTCTGTGTTGCGATCTTGGAATTGGGTCCTCGATTTGCTTTACAGTTTGCAGGGATACCTTTCCGGAGACAAAGATATTATCTGGATTATATCCTCGTTTCCATCTTCCGCTGTTAAATGATACAGGCAACTTTGGGTCATGTATCAATTTCAGTTTAGTCTGGTCTGCCCAGGTCTCCAGCATTTCGCCATCGTCATTTGTCTCTTTATAACCCCATGCGAGACCGTGACAGTTAAAATCTCCTAGTACAAATTTCATGTTTTTTGAATGGAAATTTCCAGGCTCCGTAAATTTGAACCTCGCACGGGGTGGTTTGTACACGGATGTTACAGTACATGAATGTAGCTCAATAGTTAAAATTTCTATGTTTTCTTCGCAGATCAGAGCACAGGAGCGTACGTGTAAGTTCGGTTTCACAAATATAGCACTTCCGTACCTTTCGTGTGGTCTCTCAAGAACTAATTTCATGCCCTGTATTTTTGGTCTATGGCTAGTTGGTGCTCTGTGTGTTTCTTGTAACACTAAAACATCACAGTTGTTTCGTTTGCACATGTCAGATAATAAGATTTCTTTATTTACAGATAAGCCTTCAATATTGCAGGAAGTTGTCACTAGTGATGGTCTTGATAAAGGCCTTTTTTGAGTCTCTTCGCAGAGTTGTTTTGTCATCTTTGGTTTTGGTGCTCCGGTGTTTGCAGGATGGGCGGACTAGGTCGTTTCCAGGCGCCGCCCGATTGCTTGTTGTTCGAGTGAAGAACGCAATCTGCGTGGAGGCTCCTGCAGTGTCCCCCAACCATTCTTGTGTCACTAGTTACAGATTCCGATGCTTCACTCCAGGTTTACTGTATCCCTCTGACCCTCTTATTGACGATGAAACACAGAAATTCCATCGGAATTAAATATAAAAGGCACAATGAGGACTTAAGAACAAGAAGACTGACCCTTCTTACTGTCTATGTTTTGAACCATTCCTGTGACACTAGTTATAGATTCCGATGCTTCTCTGATGGTTTACTGTATCCCTCTGACCTTCGTATTGACGATGAAACACAGAAATTGCATCGGAATTAAATACAAATGGCACAATACCGACTTAAGTACAAGAAGACTGACTCTTCGTACTGACTATGATTTGGACCATTCCTGCGACACTAGTTATAGATTACGATGATTCACTTCAGGTTTACTGTATCCCTTGGACCTTCTTATTGACGATGAAACACAGAAATGGCATCGGAATTAAATAGAAAAGGCACAATGCCGACTTAAGTACAAGAAGACTGTCTCTAATTACTGACTATGTTTGGAACCATTCCTGTGACACAAGTTATAGATTCCGATGCTTCACTTCAGGTTTACTGTATCCCTCTGACCTTTCTATTGACGATGAAACACAGAAAATGCATCGGAATTAAAAACAAAAGGCACAATGACGACTTAAGTACAAGAAGACTGACTCTTCTTACTGACTGTTTTGAACCATTCCTGTGACACTTGTTATAGATTCCGATGCTTCACTACAGGTTTACCGTATCCCTCTGACCTTCTTATTGACGATGAAACACAGAAATTGCATCGGAATTAAATACAAATGGCACAATGCCGACTTATGAACAAGAAGACTGACTCTTCTTACTGTCTATGTTTTTAACCATTCCTGTGACACAAGTTATAGATTCCGATGCTTCACTTCAGGTTTGCTGTATCCCTTGCACCTTCTTATTGACGATGAAACACAGAAATTGCATCGGAATTAATTACAAAAGGCACAATGCCGACTTAAGTACAAGAAGACTGACTCTTCGCACTGGCTATGTTTTGAACCATTCCTGTGACACTAGTTATAGATCACGATGATTCACTTCAGGTTTACTGTATCCCTTGGACCTTCTTGTTGACGATGAAACACAGAAATTGCATCGGAATTAAATAGAGAAGGCTCAATGCCGACTTAAGTACAAGAAGACTGACTCTTCTTACTGACTATGTTTGGAACCATTCCTGTGACACTAGTTATAGATTCCGATGCTTCACTTCAGATTTACTGTATCCCTCTGACCTTCTTATTGACGATGAAACACAGAAAACGCATCGGAATTAAATACAAAAGGCACAATGACGACTTAAGTACAAGAAGACTGACTCTTCTTACTGACTATTTTGAACCTTTCCTGTGACACTAATTATAGTTGCCGATGCTTCACTTCAAGTTTACTGTATCCCTCTGACCTTCTTATTGACGATGAAACACTGAAATTGCATCGGAATTAAATATAAAAGGCACAATGCCGACTTAAGTACAAGAAGACTGACTCTTCTTACTGTCTATGATTTGAACTTTTCTTGTGACACTAGTTATAGATTCCGATGCTTCACTTCTGGTTTACTGTATCCCTCTGACCCTCTTATTGACGACGAAACACAGAAATTGCATCGGAATTAAATACAAAAGGCACAATGCCGACTTAAGTACAAGAAGACTGACCTTTCTTACTGTCTATGTTTTGAACCATTCCTGTGACACTAGTTATAGATTCCGATGCTTCACTTCAGGTTTACTGTATCCCTCTGACCTTCTTTTTGACGATGAAAACAGAAATTACATCGGAATTAATTGGAAAAGGCACAACGTCGACTTAAGTACAAGAAGACTGTCTCTAATTATTGACTATGTTTGGAACCATTCCTGTGACACTAGTTATAGATTCCGATGCTTCACTTCAGGTTTACTGTATCCCTCTGACCTTCCTATTGACGATGAAACACAGAATATGCATCGGAATTAAATACAAAAGGCACAATGACGACTTAAGTACAAGAAGACTGACTCTTCTTACTTACTGCTTTGAACCATTCCTGTGACACTTGTTATAGATACCGATGCCTCCCTTCAGGTTTACTGTATCCCTCTGACCTTCTTATTGACGATGAAACACAGAAATTGCATCGGAATTAAATACAAATGGCACAATCCGAATTATGTACAAGAAGGCTGAATCTTCTTACTGACTGCTTTGAACCATTCCTGTGACACTAGTTATATATTCCGATGCTTCACTTCATGTTCACTGTATCCCTCTGAGCTTCCTGTTGACGATGAAACACAGATATAGCATCTTAATTAAATACAAAAGGCACAATGCCAACGTAAGTACAAGAAGACTGACTCTTCTTACTGACTATGTTTCGAACCATTGCAGTGACACTAGTTATAGATTCCGTTGGTTCACTTCAGGTTTACTGTATCCCTCTGACCTTCTTTTTGACGATGAAAACAGAAATTACTTCGGAATTAAATACAAAAGACACAATGCCGACTTAAGTACAAGAAGACTGACTCTTCTTACTGTCTATGTTTTGATCCATTCCTGAGACACTAGTTATAAATTCCGATTCTTCACTGCAGGTTTACTGTTTCCCTTGGACCTTCTTATTGACGAAAAACCACAGAAATTGCATCGGATTTAAATACAAAATGCACACTGCCGACTTAAGTACAAGAAGACTGACTCCTCTTACTGACTGTTTTGAACCATTCCTGTGACACTAGTTATATATTCCGATGCTTCACTTCAGGTTCACTGTATACCTCTGAGCTTCCTATTGACGATGAAACACAGAAATAGCATCGGAATTAAATACAAAAGGCACAATGCCAACTTAAGTACAAGAAGACTGACTATTCTTACTGACTATGTTTTGAACCATTGCTGTGACACTAGTTATAGATTCCGTGGCTTCACTTCTGGTTTACTGTATCACTTTGACCTTCTTATTGGCGATGAAACACAGAAATTGCATCGGAAATTAATACAAAAGGCACGATGCCGACTTAAGTTCATGTAGACTGAATCTTCCTACTGTCTATGCTTTGAACCATTCCTGTGACTCTAGTTATAGATTCCGATGCTACATTTCAGGTTTACTGTATCCCTTGAATCTTCGTATTGACGATGAAACACAGATAGTGCATCGGAGTTAAATACAAAAGGCACAATGCCGACTTAAGTACAAGAAGACTAACTCTTCCTACTGTCTATGTTTTGAAATATTCTTGTGACACTAGTTATAGATTCCGATGCTTCACTTCAGGTTTACTGTATCCCTCTGACCTTCATTTGACGATGAAACACAGAAATTGCATCGGAATTAATTAGAAAAGGCACAATGCCGACTTAAGTACAAGAAGACGGACTCTTCTTACTGTCTATGTTTTGAACAATTCCTGTGACACTAGTCATAGATTCCGATCCTTCACTTCAGATTTACTGTATCCCTTGGACCTTCTTATTGACGATGAATAACAGAAATTGCATCGGAATTAAATACAAAAGGCGCAATGGCGACTTAAGTACAAGCAGACTGACAATGCTTACTGACTGTTTTGAACCATTCCTGTGTCACTAGTTATAGATTCCGATGCTTCACTTCAGGTTTACTGTATCCTTTGGACCGTCTTATTTACGATGAAAAACACATATTGCATCGGAATTAAATACAAAATGCACAATGGCGACTTAAGTACAAGAAGACTGACTCTTCTTTTTGTCTATGATTTGAACCATTCCTGTGACACTAGTTATAGATTCCGATGCTTTACTTCAGGTTTACTGTATCCCTTGGACCTTCTTATTGACGATGAAACACAAAAAATGCATCGGAATTAAATACAAAGGGCACAATGCCGACTTCAGTACAAGAAGACTGACTCTTCGTACGGACTATGCTTTGAACCATTCCTGTGACACTAGTTATAGATTCCGATGATTCACTTCAGGTTTACTGTATCCTTTGGACCGTCTTATTTACGATGAAACACAGAAATTGCATCGGAATTAAATAGAAAAGGCACAATGTCAACTTAAGTACAAGAAGACTGACTCTTCTTACTGACTATGTTCGGAACCATTCCTGTGACACTAGTTATAGCTTCCGATGCTTCACTTCAGGTTTACTGTATCCCTCTGACCTTCTTATTGACGATGAAACACAGAAATTGCATCGGAATTAAATACGAAAGGCGCAATGCCGACTTAAGTACAAGAAGACTAACTCTTCTTACTGTCTATGTTTTGAACCATTCCCGTGACGCTAGTTATAGATTCCGATGCTTCACTTCAGGTTTACTGTATCCCTTGCACCTTCTTATTGACGATGAAACACAGAAATTGCATCGGAATTAAATACAAAAGGCACAATGCCGACTTAAGTACAAGAAGACTGACCCTTCTTACTGTCAATGTTTGAACCATTCCTGTGACACTAGTTATAGATTCCGATGCTTCACTTTAGGTTTCCTGTATCCCTCTGACCCTCTTATTGACGATGAAACACAGAAATTGCATCGGAATTAAATACAAAAGGCAAAATGCCTACTTAAGCACAAGAAGACTGACTCTTCGTACTGACTATGATTTGAACCATTCCTTTGACACTAGTTATAGATTACGATGGTTCACTTCAGGTTTACTGTATCCCTTGCACCTTCTTATTGACGATGAAACACAGAAATTGCATCGGAATTAATTACAAAAGGCACAATGCCGACTTAAGTACAAGAAGACTGACTCTTCGCACTTACTATGTTTTGAACCATTCCTGTGACACTAGTTATAGATCACGATGATTCACTTCAGGTTTACTGTATCCCTTGGACCTTCTTGTTGACGATGAAACACAGAAATTGCATCGGAATTAAATAGAGAAGGCTCAATGCCGACTTAAGTACAAGAAGACTGACTCTTCTTACTGACTATGTTTGGAACGATTCCTATGACACTAGTTATAGATTCCGATGCTTCACTTCAGATTTACTGTATCCCTCTGACCTTCTTATTGACGATGAAACACAGAAAACGCATCGGAATTAAATACAAAAGGCACAATGACGACTTAAGTACATGAAGACTGACTCTTCTTACTGACTATTTTGAACCTTTCCTGTGACACTAATTATAGTTGCCGATGCTTCACTTCAAGTTTACTGTATCCCTCTGACCTTCTTATTGACGATGAAACACAGAAATTGCATCGGAATTAAATACAAAAGGCACAATGCCGACTTAAGTACAAGAAGACTGACTCTTCTTACTGTCTATGATTTGAACAATTCTTGTGACACTAGTTATAGATTCCGATGCTTCACTTCAGGTTTACTGTATCCCTCTGACCCTCTTATTGACGATGAAACACAGAAATTGCATCGGAATTAAATACAAAAGGCACAATGCCGACTTAAGAACAAGAAGACTGACCTTTCTTACTGTCTATGTTTTGAACCATTCCTGTGACACTAGTTATAGATTCCGATGCTTCTCTTCTGGTTTACTGTATCCCTTGGACCTTCGTATTGACGATGAAACACAGAAATTGCATCGGAATTAAATACAAATGGCACAATGCCGACTTATGAACAAGAAGACTGACTCTTCTTACTGTCTATGTTTTTGAACCATTTCTGTGACACTAGTTATAGATTCCGATGATTCACTCCAGATTTACTGTATCCCTTGCACCTTCTTATTGACGATGAAACACAGAAATTGCATCGGAATTAAATACAAAAGGCACAATGCCGGCTTAAGTACAAGAAGATTGACCCTTCTTTCTGTCTAAGGTTTGAACCATTCCTGTGACACTAGTTATGAATTCCGATGCTTCACTTCAGGTTTACTGTATCCCTCTGACCCTCGTATGGACGATGAAACACAGAAATTGCATCGGAATTAAATACAAAAGGCACAATGCCGACTTAAGTACAAGAAGACTGACTCTTCCTACTGTCTATGTTTTGAACTATTCCTGTGACACTAGTTATAGATTCCGATGCTTCACTTAAGGTTTACTGTATCCCTCTGACCTTCTTTTGGCGATGAAAACTGAAATTGCATCGGAATTAAATAGAAAAGGCACAATGCCGACTTAAGTACAAGAAGACGGACTCTTCTTACTGTCTATGTTTTGAACAATTCCTGTGACACTAGTCATAGATTCCGATCCTTCACTTCAGATTTACTGTATCCCTTGGACCTTCTTATTGACGATGAATAACAGAAATTGCATCGGAATTAAATACAAAAGGCGCAATGGCGACTTAAGTACAAGCAGACTGACACTGCTTACTGACTGTTTTGAACCATTCCTGTGTCACTAGTTATAGGTTCCGATGCTTCACTTCAGGTTTACTGTATCCTTTGGACCGTCTTATTTACGATGAAAAACAGATATTGCATCGGAATTAAATACAAAATGCACAATGGCGACTTAAGTACAAGAAGACTGACTCTTCTTTTTGTCTATGATTTGAACCATTCCTGTGACACTAGTTATAGATTCCGATGCTTTACTTCAGGTTTACTGTATCCCTTGGACCTTCTTATTGACGATGAAACACAAAAAATGCATTGGAATTAAATACAAGGGGCACAATGCCGACTTCAGTAAAAGAAGACTGACTCTTCGTACGGACTATGCTTTGAACCATTCCTGTGACACTAGTTATAGATTCCGATGATTCACTTCAGGTTTACTGTATCCTTTGGACCGTCTTATTTACGATGAAACACAGAAATTGCATCGGAATTAAATAGAAAAGGCACAATGTCAACTTAAGTACAAGAAGACTGACTCTTCTTACTGACTGTTCTGAACCATTCCTGTGACACTCGTTACAGATTCCGATGCTTCACTACAGGTTTACCGTATCCCTCTGACCATCTTATTGACGATGAAACACAGAAATTGCATCGGAATTAAATACAAATGGCACAATGCCGACTTATGAACAAGAAGACTGACTCTTCTTACTGTCTATGTTTTGAACCATTCCTGTGACACAAGTTATAGATTCCGATGCTTCACTTCAGGTTTGCTGTATCCCTTGCACCTTCTTATTGACGATGAAACACAGAAATTGCATCGGAATTAATTACAAAAGGCACAATGCCGACTTAAGTACAAGAAGACTGACTCTTCGCACTGACTATGTTTTGAACCATTCCTGTGACACTAGTTATAGATCACGATGATTCACTTCAGGTTTACTGTATCCCGTGGACCTTCTTGTTGACGATGAAACACAGAAATTGCATCGGTATTAAATAGAGAAGGCTCAATGCCGACTTAAGTACAAGAAGACTGACTCTTCTTACTGACTATGTTTGGAACCATTCCTATGACACTAGTTATAGATTCCGATGCTTCACTTCAGATTTACTGTATCCCTCTGACCTTCTTATTGACGATGAAACACAGAAAACGCATCGGAATTAAATACAAAAGGCACAATGACGACTTAAGTACAAGAAGACTTACTCTTCTTACTGACTATTTTGAACCTTTCCTTTGACACTAATTATAGTTGCCGATGCTTCACTTCACGTTTACTGTATCCCTCTGACCTTCTTATTGACGATGAAACACAGAAATTGCATCGGAATTAAATACAAAAGGCACAATGCCGACTTAAGTACAAGAAGGCTGACTCTTCTTACTGTCTATGATTTGAACAATTCTTGTGACACTAGTTATAGATTCCGATGCTTCACTTCAGGTTTACTGTATCCCTCTGACCCTCTTATTGACGATGAAACACAGAAATTGCATCGGAATTAAATACAAAAGGCACAATGCCGACTTAAGAACAAGAAGACTGACCTTTCTTACTGTCTATGTTTTGAACCATTCCTGTGACACTAGTTATAGATTCCGATGCTTCTCTTCTGGTTTACTGTATCCCTTGGACCTTCGTATTGACGATGAAACACAGAAATTGCATCGGAATTAAATACAAAAGGCACAATGCCGGCTTAAGTACAAGAAGATTGACCCTTCTTTCTGTCTAAGGTTTGAACCATTCCTGTGACACTAGTTATGAATTCCGATGCTTCACTTCAGGTTTACTGTATCCCTCTGACCCTCGTATGGACGATGAAACACAGAAATTGCATCGGAATTAAATACAAAAGGCACAATGCCGACTTAAGTACAAGAAGACTGACTCTTCCTACTGTCTATGTTTTGAACCATTCCTGTGACACTAGTTATAGATTCCGATGCTTCACTTCAGGTTTACTGTATCCCTCTGACCTTCTTTTGGCGATGAAAACAGAAATTACATCGGAATTAATTGGAAAAGGCACAACGTCGACTTAAGTACAAGAAGACTGTCTCTAATTATTGACTATGTTTGGAACCATTCCTGTGACACTAGTTATAGATTCCGATGCTTCACTTCAGGTTTACTGTATCCCTCTGACCTTCCTATTGACGATGAAACACAGAAAATGCATCGGAAATTAAATACAAAAGGCACAATGACGACTTAAGTACAAGAAGACTGACTCATCTTACTTACTGCTTTGAACCATTCCTGTGACACTTGTTATAGATACCGATGCTTCCCTTCTGGTTTACTGTATCCCTCTGACCTTCTTATTGACGATGAAACACAGAAATTGCATCGGAATTAAATACAAATGGCACAATCCGAATTATGTACAAGAAGGCTGAATCTTCTTACTGACTGCTTTGAACCATTCCTGTGACACTAGTTATATATTCCGATGCTTCACTTCATGTTCACTGTATCCCTCTGAGCTTCCTGTTGACGATGAAACACAGAAATAGCATCTTAATTAAATACAAAAGGCACAATGCCAACGTAAGTACAAGAAGACTGACTCTTCTTACTGACTATGTTTCGAACCATTGCTGTGACACTAGTTATAGATTCCGTTGGTTCACTTCAGGTTTACTGTATCCCTCTGACCTTCTTTTTGACGATGAAAACAGAAATTACTTCGGAATTAAATACAAAAGACACAATGCCGACTTAAGTACAAGAAGACTGACTCTTCTTACTGTCTATGTTTTGATCCATTCCTGTGACACTAGTTATAAATTCCGATTCTTCACTGCAGGTTTACTGTATCCCTTGGACCTTCTTATTGACGAAAAACCACAGAAATTGCATCGGATTTAAATACAAAATGCACAATGCCGACTTAAGTACAAGAAGGCTGACTCCTCTTACTGACAGTTTTGAACCATTCCTGTGACACTAGTTATATATTCCGATGCTTCACTTCAGGTTCACTGTATACCTCTGAGCTTCCTATTGACGATGAAACACAGAAATAGCATCGGAATTAAATACAAAAGGCACAATGCCAACTTAAGTACAAGAAGACTGACTATTCTTACTGACTATGTTTTGAACCATTGCTGTGACACTAGTTATAGATTCCGTGGCTTCACTTCTGGTTTACTGTATCACTTTGACCTTCTTATTGGCGATGAAACGCAGAAATTGCATCGGAAATAAATACAAAAGGCACGATGCCGACTTAAGTACATGTAGACTGAATCTTCCTACTGTCTATGTTTTGAACCATTCCTGTGACTCTAGTTATAGATTCCGATGCTTCAATTCAGGTTTACTGTATCCCTTGGATCTTCGTATTGACGAAGAAACACAGATAGTGCATCGGAGTTAAATACAAAAGGCACAATGCCGACTTAAGTACAAGAAGACTAACTCTTCCTACTGTCTATGTTTTGAACTATTCTTGTGACACTAGTTATAGATTCCGATGCTTCACTTCAGGTTTACTGTATCCCTCTGACCTTCATTTGACGATGAAACACAGAAATTGCATCGGAATTAAATAGAAAAGGCACAATGCCGACTTAAGTACAAGAAGACGGACTCTTCTTACTGTCTATGTTTTGAACAATTCCTGTGACACTAGTCATAGATTCCGATCCTTCACTTCAGATTTACTGTATCCCTTGGACCTTCTTATTGACGATGAATAACAGAAATTGCATCGGAATTAAATACAAAAGGCGCAATGGCGACTTAAGTACAAGCAGACTGACACTGCTTACTGACTGTTTTGAACCATTCCTGTGTCACTAGTTATAGGTTCCGATGCTTCACTTCAGGTTTACTGTATCATTTGGACCGTCTTATTTACGATGAAAAACAGATATTGCATCGGAATTAAATACAAAATGCACAATGGCGACTTAAGTACAAGAAGACTGACTCTTCTTTTTGTCTATGATTTGAACCATTCCTGTGACACTAGTTATAGATTCCGATGCTTTACTTCAGGTTTACTGTATCCCTTGGACCTTCTTATTGACGATGAAACACAAAAAATGCATTGGAATTAAATACAAGGGGCACAATGCCGACTTCAGTAAAAGAAGACTGACTCTTCGTACGGACTATGCCTTGAACCATTCCTGTGACACTAGTTATAGATTCCGATGATTCACTTCAGGTTTACTGTATCCTTTGGTCCGTCTTATTTACGATGAAACACAGAAATTGCATCGGAATTAAATAGAAAAGGCACAATGTCAACTTAAGTACAAGAAGACTGACTCTTCTTACTCACTATGTTTGGAACCATTCCTGTGACACTAGTTATAGATTCCGATGCTTCACTTCAGGTTTACTGTATCCCTCTGACCTTCTTATTGACGATGAAACACAGAAATTGCATCGGAATTAAATACGAAAGGCGCAATGCCGTCTTAAGTACAAGAAGACTAACTCTTCTTACTGTCTATGTTTTGAACCATTCCCGTGACGCTAGTTATAGATTCCGATGCTTCACTTCAGGTTTACTGTATCCCTTGCACCTTCTTATTGACGATGAAACACAGAAATTGCATCGGAATTAAATACAAAAGGCACAATGCCGACTTAAGTACAAGAAGACTGACCCTTCTTACTGTCAATGTTTGAACCATTCCTGTGACACTAGTTATAGATTCCGATGCTTCACTTCAGGTTTACTGTATCCCTCTGACCCTCCTATTGACGATGAAACACAGAAATTGCATCGGAATTAAATACAAAAGGCAAAATGCCGACTTAAGCACAAGAAGACTGACTCTTCGTACTGACTATGATTTGAACCATTCCTTTGACACTAGTTATAGATTACGATTATTCACTTCAGGTTTACTGTATCCCTTGGACCTTCTTATTGACGATGAAACACAGAAATTGAATCGGAATTAAATAGAAAAGGCACAATGCCAACTTAAGTACAAGAAGACGGACTCTTCTTACTGACTATGCTTTGAACAATTGCTGTGACACTAGTTATAGATTCCGTTGTTCACTTCTGGTTTACTCTATCACTTTGACCTTCTTATTGACGATGAAACACAGAAATTGCATCGCAAATAAAAACAAAAGGCACGACACCGACTTATGTACATGTAGACTAAATCTTCCTAGTGTCTATATTTTGAACCAATCCTGTGACACTAGTTATATATTCCGATGCTTCATTTCAGGTTTACTGTATCCCTTGGATCTTCTTATTGACGATGAAACACAGATAGTGCATCGGAGTTAAATACAAAAGGCACATTGCCGACTTAAGTACAAGAAGACTAACTCTTCCTACTGTCTATGTTTTGAACCATTCTTGTTACACTAGTTATAGATTCCGATGCTTCACTTCAGGTTAACTGTATCCTTCTGACCTTCTTTTTGACGATGAAACACAGAAATTGCATCGGAAGTAAGTAGAAAAGGCACAATGCCGACTTAAGTACAAGAAGACTGACTCTTCTTACTGACTGTTCTGAACCATTCCTGTGACACTTGTTACAGATTCCGATGCTTCACTACAGGTTTACCGTATCCCTCTGACCATCTTATTGACGATGAAACACAGAAATTGCATCGGAATTAAATACAAATGGCACAATGCCGGCTTATGAACAAGAAGACTGACTCTTCTTACTGTCTATGTTTAGAACCATTCCTGTGACACAAGTTATAGATTCCGATGCTTCACTTCAGGTTTGCTGTATCCCTTGCACCTTCTTATTGACGATGAAACACAGAAATTGCATCGGAATTAATTACAAAAGGCACAATGCCGACTTAAGTACAAGAAGACTGACTCTTCGCACTGACTATGTTTTGAACCATTCCTGTGACACTAGTTATAGATCACGATGATTCGCTTCAGGTTTACTGTATCCCTTGGACCTTCTTGTTGACGATGAAACACAGAAATTGCATCGGAATTAAATAGAGAAGGCACAATGCCGGCTCAAGTAGAAGAAGACTGACTCTTCTTACTGACTATGTTTGGAACCATTCCTATGACACTAGTTATAGATTCCGATGCTTCACTTCAGGTTTACTGTATCCCTTGGACCTTATTATTGACGATGAAACACAGAAATTGAATCGGAATTAAATAGAAAAGGCACAATGCCAACTTAAGTACAAGAAGACTGACTCTTCTTACTGACTATGCTTTGAACAATTGCTGTGACACTAGTTATAGATTCCGTTGCTTCACTTCTGGTTTACTCTATCACTTTGACCTTCTTATTGACGATGAAACACAGAAATTGCATCGCAAATAAATACAAAAGGCACGACGCCGACTTATGTACATGTAGACTAAATCTTCCTAGTGTCTATATTTTGAACCAATCCTGTGACACTAGTTATAGATTCCGATGCTTCATTTCAGGTTTACTGTATCCCTTGGATCTTCTTATTGACGATGAAACACAGATAGTGCATCGGAGTTAAATAGAAAAGGCACAATGCCGACTTAAGTACAAGAAGACTAACTCTTCCTACTGTCTATGTTTTGAACCATTCTTGTTACACTAGTTATAGATTCCGATGCTTCACTTCAGGTTAACTGTATCCTTCTGACCTTCTTTTTGACGATGAAACACAGAAATTGCATCGGAAGTAAATAGAAAAGGCACAATGCCGACTTAAGTACAAGAAGACTGACCCTTCTTACTGTCTATGTTTTGAACCATTCCTGTGACACTAGTTATAGATTCCGATGCTTCACTTCAGGTTTACTGTATCCCTCTGACCTTCTTATTGACGATGAAACACAGATATTTCATCGGTATTAAATACAAAATGCACAATGCCGACTTAAGTACAAGAAGACTGACTCTTCGTACTGACTATGCTTTGGACCATTCCTGCGACACTAGTTATAGATTACGATGATTCACTTCAGGTTTACTGTATCCCTTGGACCTTCTTATTGACGATGAAACACAGAAATGGCATCGGAATTAAATAGAAAAGGCACAATGCCGACTTAAGTACAAGAAGACTGTCTCTAATTACTGACTATGTTTGGAACCATTCCTGTGACACTTGTTACAGATTCCGATGCTTCACTACAGGTTTACCGTATCCCTCTGACCACCTTATTGACGATGAAACACAGAAATTGCATCGGAATTAAATACAAATGGCACAATGCCGACATATGAACAAGAAGACTGACTCTTCTTACTGTCTATGTTTTGAACCATTCCTGTGACACAAGTTATAGATTCCGATGCTTCACTTCAGGTTTGCTGTATCCCTTGCACCTTCTTATTGACGATGAAACACAGAAATTGCAACGGAATTAATTACAAAAGGCACAATGCCGACATAAGTACAAGAAGACTGACTCTTCGCACTGACTATGTTTTGAACCATTCCTGTGACACTAGTTATAGATCACGATGATTCACTTCAGGTTTACTGTATCCCTTGGACCTTCTTGTTGACGATGAAACACAGAAATTGCATCGGAATTAAATAGAGAAGGCTCAATGCCGACTTAAGTACAAGAAGACTGACTCTTCTTACTGACTATGTTTGGAACCATTCCTATGACACTAGTTATAGATTCCGATGCTTCACTTCAGATTTACTGTATCCCTCTGACCTTCTTATTGACGATGAAACACAGAAAACGCATCGGAATTAAATACAAAAGGCACAATGACGACTTAAGTACAAGAAGACTGACTCTTCTTACTGACTAATTTGAACCTTTCCTGTGACACTAATTATAGTTGCCGATGCTTCACTTCAAGTTTACTGTATCCCTCTGACCTTCTTATTGACGATGAAACACAGAAATTGCATCGGAATTAAATACAAAATGCACAATGCCGACTTAAGTACAAGAAGACTGACTCTTCTTACTGTCTATGATTTGAACAATTCTTGTGACACTAGTTATAGATTCCGATGCTTCACTTCAGGTTTACTGTATCCCTCTGACCCTCTTATTGACGATGAAACACAGAAATTGCATCGGAATTAAATACAAAAGGCACAATGCCGACTTAAGAACAAGAAGACTGACCTTTCTTACTGTCTATTTTTTGAACCATTCCTGTGACACTAGTTATAGATTCCGATGCTTCTCTTCTGGTTTACTGTATCCCTTGGACCTTCGTATTGACGATGAAACACAGAAATTGCATCGGAATTAAATACAAATGGCACAATGCCGACTTATGAACAAGAAGACTGACTATTCTTACTGTCTATGTTTTTGAACCATTTCTGTGACACTAGTTATAGATTCCGATGATTCACTCCAGATTTACTGTATCCCTTGCACCTTCTTATTGACGATGAAACACAGAAATTGCATCGGAATTAAATACAAAAGGCACAATGCCGGCTTAAGTACAAGAAGATTGACCCTTCTTTCTGTCTAAGGTTTGAACCATTCCTGTGACACTAGTTATGAATTCCGATGCTTCATTTCAGGTTTACTGTATCCCTCTGACCCTCGTATGGACGATGAAACACAGAAATTGCATCGGAATTAAATACAAAAGGCACAATGCCGACTTAAGTACAAGAAGACTGACTCTTACTACTGTCTATGTTTTGAACCATTCCTGTGACACTAGTTATAGATTCCGATGCTTCACTTCAGGTTTACTGTATCCCTCTGACCTTCTTTTGGCGATGAAAACAGAAATTACATCGGAATTAATTGGAAAAGGCACAACGTCGACTTAAGTACAAGAAGACTGTCTCTAATTATTGACTATGTTTGGAACCATTCCTGTGACACTAGTTATAGATCCCGATGCTTCACTTCAGGTTTACTGTATCCCTCTGACCTTCCTATTGACGATGAAACACAGAAAATCCATCGGAATTAAATACAAAAGGCACAATGACGACTTAAGTACAAGACGACTGACTCTTATTACTTACTGCTTTGAACCATTCCTGTGATACTTGTTATAAATACCGATGCTTCCCTTCAGGTTTACTGTATCCCTCTGACCTTCTTATTGACGATGAAACACAGAAATTGCATCGGAATTAAATACAAATGGCACAATCCGAATTATGTACAAGAAGGCTGAATCTTCTTACTGACTGCTTTGAACCATTCCTGTGACACTAGTTATATATTCCGATGCTTCACTTCATGTTCACTGTATCCCTCTGAGCTTCCTGTTGACGATGAAACACAGAAATAGCATCTTAATTAAATACAAAAGGCACAATGCCAACGTAAGTACAAGAAGACTGACTCTTCTTACTGACTATGTTTCGAACCATTGCTGTGACACTAGTTATAGATTTCGTTGGTTCACTTCAGGTTTACTGTATCCCTCTGACCTTCTTTTTGACGATGAAAACAGAAATTACTTCGGAATTAAATACAAAAGACACAATGCCGACATAAGTACAAGAAGACTGACTCTTCTTACTGTCTATGTTTTGATCCATTCCTGTGACACTAGTTATAAATTCCGATTCTTCACTGCAGGTTTACTGTGTCCCTTGGACCTTCTTATTGACGAAAAACCACAGAAATTGCATCGGATTTAAATACAAAATGCACAATGCCGACTTAAGTACAAGAAGGCTGACTCCTCTTACTGACTGTTTTGAACCATTCCTGTGACACTAGTTATATATTCCGATGCTTCACTTCAGGTTCACTGTATACCTCTGAGCTTCCTATTGACGATGAAACACAGAAATAGCATCGGAATTAAATATAAAAGGCACAATGCCAACTTAAGTACAAGAAGACTGACTATTCTTACTGTCTATGATTTGAACCATTGCTGTGACAGTAGTTATAGATTCCGTGGCTTCACTTCTGGTTTACTGTATCACTTTGACCTTCTTATTGGCGATGAAACACAGAAATTGCATCGGAAATAAATACAAAAGGCACGATGCCGACTTAAGTACATGTAGACTGAATCTTCCTACTGTCTATGTTTTGAACCATTCCTGTGACTCTAGTTATAGATTCCGATGCTTCATTTCAGGTTTACTGTATCCCTTGGATCTTCCTATTGACGAAGAAACACAGATAGTGCATCAAAGTTAAATACAAAAGGCACAATGCCGACTTAAGTACAAGAAGACTAACTCTTCCTACTGTCTATGTTTTGAACCATTCTTGTGACACTAGTTATAGATTCCGATGCTTCACTTCAGGTTTACTGTATCCCTCTGACCTTCATTTGACGATGAAACACAGAAATTGCATCGGAATTAAATAGAAAAGGCACAATGCCGACTTAAGTACAAGAAGACGGACTCTTCTTACTGTCTATGTTTTGAACAATTCCTGTGACACTAGTCATAGATTCCGATCCTTCACTTCAGATTTACTGTATCCCTTGGACCTTCTTATTGACGATGAATAACAGAAATTGCATCGGAATTAAATACAAAAGGCGCAATGGCGACTTAAGTACAAGCAGACTGACACTGCTTACTGACTGTTTTGAACCATTCCTGTGTCACTAGTTATAGGTTCCGATGCTTCACTTCAGGTTTACTGTATCCTTTGGACCGTCTTATTTACGATGAAAAACAGATATTGCATCGGAATTAAATACAAAATGCACAATGGCGACTTAAGTACAAGAAGACTGACTCTTCTTTTTGTCTATGATTTGAACCATTCCTGTGACACTAGTTATAGATTCCGATGCTTTACTTCAGGTTTACTGTATCCCTTGGACCTTCTTATTGACGATAAAACACAAAAAATGCATTGGAATTAAATACAAAGGGCACAATGCCGACTTCAGTAAAAGAAGACTGACTCTTCGTACGGACTATGCTTTGAACCATTCCTGTGACACTAGTTATAGATTCCGATGATTCACTTCAGGTTTACTGCATTCTTTGGACCGTCTTATTTACGATGAAACACAGAAATTGCATCGGAATTAAATAGAAAAGGCACAATGTCAACTTAAGTACAAGAAGACTGACTCTTCTTACTGACTATGTTTGGAACCATTCCTGTGACACTAGTTATAGATTCCGATGCTTCACTTCAGGTTTACTGTATCCCTCTGACCTTCTTATTGACGATGAAACACAGAAATTGCATCGGAATTAAATACGAAAGGCGCAATGCCGACTTAAGTACAAGAAGACTAACTCTTCTTACTGTCTATGTTTTGAACCATTCCCGTGACGCTAGTTATAGATTCCGATGCTTCACTTCAGGTGTACTGTATCCCTTGTACCTTCTTATTGACGATGAAACACAGAAATTGCATCGGAATTAAATACAAAAGGCAAAATGCCGACTTAAGCACAAGAAGACTGACTCTTCGTACTGACTATGATTTGAACCATTCCTTTGACACTAGTTATAGATTACGATGATTCACTTCAGGTTTACTGTATCCCTTGGACCTTCTTATTGACGATGAAACACAGAAATTGAATCGGAATTAAATAGAAAAGGCACAATGCCGGCTTAAGTAGAAGAAGACTGACTCTTGTTACTGACTAAGTTTGGAACCACTCCTGTGACACTAGTTATAGATTCCGATGCTTCACTTCAGGTTTACTGTATCCCATGGACCTTCTTATTGACGATGAAACACAGAAATTGAATCGGAATTAAATAGAATAGGCACAATGCCAACTTAAGTACAAGAAGACTGACTCTTCTTACTGACTATGCTTTGAACAATTGCTGTGACACTAGTTATAGATTCCGTTGCTTCACTTCTGGTTTACTCTATCACTTTGACCTTCTTATTGACGATGAAACACAGAAATTGCATCGCAAATAAATACAAAAGGCACGACGCCGACTTATGTACATGTAGACTAAATCTTCCTAGTGTCTATATTTTGAACCAATCCTGTGACACTAGTTATAGATTCCGATGCTTCATTTCAGGTTTACTGTATCCCTTGGATCTTCTTATTGACGATGAAACACAGATAGTGCATCGGAGTTAAATACAAAAGGCACAATGCCGACTTAAGTACAAGAAGACTGACTCTTCGTACGGTCTACGCTTTAAACCATTCCTGTGACACTAGTTATAGATTCCGATGATTCACTTTAGGATTACTGTATCCTTTGGACCGTCTTATTTACGATGAAACACAGAGATTGCATCGGAATTAAATAGAAAAGGCACAATGTCATCTTAAGTACAAGAAGACTGACTCTTCATACTGACTATGTTTGGAACCATTCCTGTGACACTAGTTATAGATTTCGATGCTTCACTTCAGGTTTACTGTATCCCTCTGACCTTCTTATTGACGATGAAACACAGAAATTGCATCGGAATTAAATACGAAAGGCACAATGCCGACTTAAGTACAAGAAGACTAACCCTTCTTACTGTCTATGTTTTGAACCATTCCTGTGACGCTAGTTATAGATTCCGATACTTCACTTCAGGTTTACTGTATCCCATGCACCTTCTTATTGACGCTGAAACACAGAAATTGCATCGGAATTAAATACAAAAGGCACAATGCCGACTTAAGTACAAGAAGACTGACCCTTCTTACTGTCAATGATTGAACCGTTCCTGTGACACTAGTTATAGATTCCGATGATTCACTTCAGGTTTACTGTATCCCTCTGACCCTCTTATTGACGATGAAACACAGAAATTGCATCGGAATTAAATACAAAAGGCAAAATGCCGATTTAAGCACAAGAAGACTGACTCTTCGTACTGACTATGATTTGAACCATTCCTGTGACGCTAGTTATAGATTACGATGATTCACTTCAGGTTTACTGTATCCGTTGGACCTTCTTATTGACGATGAAACACAGAAATTGCATCGGAATTAAATAGAAAAGGCACAATGCCGGCTTAAGTACAAGAAGACTGATTCTTCTTACTGACTATGATTGGAACCACTCCTGTGACACTAGTTATAGATTCCGATGCTACACTTCAGGTTTACTGAATCCCTCTGACCTTCTTTTTGACGATGAGACACAGAAATTGCATCGGAATTAAATACAAAAGGCGCAATGGCGACTTAAGTACAAGCAGACTGACACTGCTTACTGACTGTTTTGAACCATTCCTGTGTCACTAGTTATAGGTTCCGATGCTTCACTTCAGGTTTACTGTATCCTTTGGACCGTCTTATTTACGATGAAAAACAGATATTGCATCGGAATTAAATACAAAATGCACAATGGCGACTTAAGTACAAGAAGACTGACTCTTCTTTTTGTCTATGATTTGAACCATTCCTGTGACACTAGTTATAGATTCCGATGCTTTACTTCAGGTTTACTGTATCCCTTGGACCTTCTTATTGACGATGAAACACAAAAAATGCATTGGAATTAAATACAAAGGGCACAATGCCGACTTCAGTAAAAGAAGACTGACTCTTCGTACGGACTATGCTTTGAACCATTCCTGTGACACTAGTTATAGATTCCGATGATTCACTTCAGGTTTACTGCATCCTTTGGACCGTCTTATTTACGATGAAACACAGAAATTGCATCGGAATTAAATAGAAAAGGCACAATGTCAACTTAAGTACAAGAAGACTGACTCTTCTTACTGACTATGTTTGGAACCATTCCTGTGACACTAGTTATAGAGTCCGATGCTTCACTTCAGGTTTACTGTATCCCTCTGACCTTCTTATTGACGATGAAACACAGAAATTGCATCGGAATTAAATACGAAAGGCGCAATGCCGACTTGAGTACAAGAAGACTAACTCTTCTTACTGTCTATGTTTTGAACCATTCCCGTGACGCTAGTTATAGATTCCGATGCTTCACTTCAGGTTTACTGTATCCCTTGCACCTTCTTATTGACGATGAAACACAGAAATTGCATCGGAATTAAATACAAAAGGCACAATGCCGACTTAAGTACAAGAAGACTGACCCTTCTTACTGTCAATGTTTGAACCATTCCTGTGACACTAGTTATAGATTCCGATGCTTCACTTCAGGTTTACTGTATCCCTCTGACCCTCTTATTGACGATGAAACACAGAAATTGCATCGGAATTAAATACAAAAGGCAAAATGCCGACTTAAGCACAAGAAGACTGACTCTTCGTACTGACTATGATTTGAACCATTCCTTTGACACTAGTTATAGTTTACGATGATTCACTTCAGGTTTACTGTATCCCTTGGACCTTCTTATTGACGATGAAACACAGAAATTGAATTGGAATTAAATAGAAAAGGCACAATGCCGGCTTAAGTAGAAGAAGACTGACTCTTGTTACTGACTAAGTTTGGAACCACTCCTGTGACACTAGTTATAGATTCCGATGCTTCACTTCAGGTTTACTGTATCCCTTGGACCTTCTTATTGACGATGAAACACAGAAATTGAATCGGAATTAAATAGAAAAGGCACAATGCCAACTTAAGTACAAGAAGACTGACTCTTCTTACTGACTATGCTTTGAACAATTGCTGTGACACTAGTTATAGATTCCGTTGCTTCACTTCTTGTTTACTCTATCACTTTGTCCTTCTTATTGAGGATGAAACACAGAAATTGCATCGCAAATAAATACAAAAGGCACGACGCCGACTTATGTACATGTAGACTAAATCTTCCTAGTGTCTATACTTTGAACCAATCCTGTGACACTAGTTATAGATTCCGATGCTTCATTTCAGGTTTACTGTATCCCTTGGATCTTCTTATTGACGATGAAACACAGATAGTGCATCGGAGTTAAATACAAAAGGCACAATGCCGACTTAAGTACAAGAAGACTAACTCTTCCTACTGCCTATGTTTTGAACCATTCCTGTTACACTAGTTATAGATTCCGATGCTTCACTTCAGGTTAACTGTATCCTTCTGACCTTCTTTTTGACGATGAAACACAGAAATTGCATCGGAAGTAAATAGAAAAGGCACAATGCCGACTTAAGTACAAGAAGACTGACCCTTCTTACTGTCTATGTTTTGAACCATTCCTGTGACACTAGTTATAGATTCCGATGCTTCACTTCAGGTTTACTGTATCCCTCTGACCTTCTTATTGACGATGAAACACAGATATTTCATCGGTATTAAATACAAAATGCACAATGCCGACTTAAGTACAAGAAGACTGACTCTTCGTACGGTCTACGCTTTAAACCATTCCTGTGACACTAGTTATAGATTCCGATGATTCACTTCAGGATTACTGTATCTTTTGGACCGTCTTATTTACGATGAAACACAGAAATTGCATCGGAATTAAATAGAAAAGGCACAATGTCATCTTAAGTACAAGAAGACTGACTCTTCATACTGACTATGTTTGGAACCATTCCTGTGACACTAGTTATAGATTTCGATGCTTCACTTCAGGTTTACTGTATCCCTCTGACCTTCTTATTGACGATGAAACACAGAAATTGCATCGGAATTAAATACGAAAGGCACAATGCCGACTTAAGTACAAGAAGACTAACCCTTCTTACTGTCTATGTTTTGAACCATTCCTGTGACGCTAGTTATAGATTCCGATACTTCACTTCAGGTTTACTGTATCCCATGCACCTTCTTATTGACGCTGAAACACAGAAATTGCATCGGAATTAAATACAAAAGGCACAATGCCGACTTAAGTACAAGAAGACTGACCCTTCTTACTGTCAATGATTGAACCGTTCCTGTGACACTAGTTATAGATTCCGATGATTCACTTCAGGTTTACTGTATCCCTCTGACCCTCTTATTGACGATGAAACACAGAAATTGCATCGGAATTAAATACAAAAGGCAAAATGCCGATTTAAGCACAAGAAGACTGACTCTTCGTACTGACTATGATTTGAACCATTCCTGTGACGCTAGTTATAGATTACGATGATTCACTTCAGGTTTACTGTATCCGTTGGACCTTCTTATTGACGATGAAACACAGAAATTGCATCGGAATTAAATAGAAAAGGCACAATGCCGGCTTAAGTACAAGAAGACTGACTCTTCTTACTGACTATGATTGGAACCACTCCTGTGACACTAGTTATAGATTCCGATGCTACACTTCAGGTTTACTGAATCCCTCTGACCTTCTTTTTGACGATGAGACACAGAAATTGCATCGGAATTAAATACAAAAGGCGCAATGGCGACTTAAGTACAAGCAGACTGACACTGCTTACTGACTGTTTTGAACCATTCCTGTGTCACTAGTTATAGGTTCCGATGCTTCACTTCAGGTTTACTGTATCCTTTGGACCGTCTTATTTACGATGAAAAACAGATATTGCATCGGAATTAAATACAAAATGCACAATGGCGACTTAAGTACAAGAAGACTGACTCTTCTTTTTGTCTATGATTTGAACCATTCCTGTGACACTAGTTATAGATTCCGATGCTTTACTTCAGGTTTACTGTATCCCTTGGACCTTCTTATTGACGATGAAACACAAAAAATGCATTGGAATTAAATACAAAGGGCACAATGCCGACTTCAGTAAAAGAAGACTGACTCTTCGTACGGACTATGCTTTGAACCATTCCTGTGACACTAGTTATAGATTCCGATGATTCACTTCAGGTTTACTGCATCCTTTGGACCGTCTTATTTACGATGAAACACAGAAATTGCATCGGAATTAAATAGAAAAGGCACAATGTCAACTTAAGTACAAGAAGACTGACTCTTCTTACTGACTATGTTTGGAACCATTCCTGTGACACTAGTTATAGAGTCCGATGCTTCACTTCAGGTTTACTGTATCCCTCTGACCTTCTTATTGACGATGAAACACAGAAATTGCATCGGAATTAAATACGAAAGGCGCAATGCCGACTTAAGTACAAGAAGACTAACTCTTCTTACTGTCTATGTTTTGAACCATTCCCGTGACGCTAGTTATAGATTCCGATGCTTCACTTCAGGTTTACTGTATCCCTTGCACCTTCTTATTGACGATGAAACACAGAAATTGCATCGGAATTAAATACAAAAGGCACAATGCCGACTTAAGTACAAGAAGACTGACCCTTCTTACTGTCAATGTTTGAACCATTCCTGTGACACTAGTTATAGATTCCGATGCTTCACTTCAGGTTTACTGTATCCCTCTGACCCTCTTATTGACGATGAAACACAGAAATTGCATCGGAATTAAATACAAAAGGCAAAATGCCGACTTAAGCACAAGAAGACTGACTCTTCGTACTGACTATGATTTGAACCATTCCTTTGACACTAGTTATAGATTACGATGATTCACTTCAGGTTTACTGTATCCCTTGGACCTTCTTATTGACGATGAAACACAGAAATTGAATTGGAATTAAATAGAAAAGGCACAATGCCGGCTTAAGTAGAAGAAGACTGACTCTTGTTACTGACTAAGTTTGGAACCACTCCTGTGACACTAGTTATAGATTCCGATGCTTCACTTCAGGTTTACTGTATCCCTTGGACCTTCTTATTGACGATGAAACACAGAAATTGAATCGGAATTAAATAGAAAAGGCACAATGCCAACTTAAGTACAAGAAGACTGACTCTTCTTACTGACTATGCTTTGAACAATTGCTGTGACACTAGTTATAGATTCCGTTGCTTCACTTCTTGTTTACTCTATCACTTTGTCCTTCTTATTGAGGATGAAACACAGAAATTGCATCGCAAATAAATACAAAAGGCACGACGCCGACTTATGTACATGTAGACTAAATCTTCCTAGTGTCTATACTTTGAACCAATCCTGTGACACTAGTTATAGATTCCGATGCTTCATTTCAGGTTTACTGTATCCCTTGGATCTTCTTATTGACGATGAAACACAGATAGTGCATCGGAGTTAAATACAAAAGGCACAATGCCGACTTAAGTACAAGAAGACTAACTCTTCCTACTGCCTATGTTTTGAACCATTCCTGTTACACTAGTTATAGATTCCGATGCTTCACTTCAGGTTAACTGTATCCTTCTGACCTTCTTTTTGACGATGAAACACAGAAATTGCATCGGAAGTAAATAGAAAAGGCACAATGCCGACTTAAGTACAAGAAGACTGACCCTTCTTACTGTCTATGTTTTGAACCATTCCTGTGACACTAGTTATAGATTCCGATGCTTCACTTCAGGTTTACTGTATCCCTCTGACCTTCTTATTGACGATGAAACACAGATATTTCATCGGTATTAAATACAAAATGCACAATGCCGACTTAAGTACAAGAAGACTGACTCTTCGTACGGTCTACGCTTTAAACCATTCCTGTGACACTAGTTATAGATTCCGATGATTCACTTCAGGATTACTGTATCCTTTGGACCGTCTTATTTACGATGAAACACAGAAATTGCATCGGAATTAAATAGAAAAGGCACAATGTCATCTTAAGTACAAGAAGACTGACTCTTCATACTGACTATGTTTGGAACCATTCCTGTGACACTAGTTATAGATTTCGATGCTTCACTTCAGGTTTACTGTATCCCTCTGACCTTCTTATTGACGATGAAACACAGAAATTGCATCGGAATTAAATACGAAAGGCACAATGCCGACTTAAGTACAAGAAGACTAACCCTTCTTACTGTCTATGTTTTGAACCATTCCTGTGACGCTAGTTATAGATTCCGATACTTCACTTCAGGTTTACTGTATCCCATGCACCTTCTTATTGACGCTGAAACACAGAAATTGCATCGGAATTAAATACAAAAGGCACAATGCCGACTTAAGTACAAGAAGACTGACCCTTCTTACTGTCAATGATTGAACCGTTCCTGTGACACTAGTTATAGATTCCGATGATTCACTTCAGGCTTACTGTATCCCTCTGACCCTCTTATTGACGATGAAACACAGAAATTGCATCGGAATTAAATACAAAAGGCAAAATGCCGATTTAAGCACAAGAAGACTGACTCTTCGTACTGACTATGATTTGAACCATTCCTGTGACACTAGTTATAGATTACGATGATTCACTTCAGGTTTACTGTATCCGTTGGACCTTCTTATTGACGATGAAACACAGAAATTGCATCGGAATTAAATAGAAAAGGCACAATGCCGGCTTAAGTACAAGAAGACTGACTCTTCTTACTGACTATGATTGGAACCACTCCTGTGACACTAGTTATAGATTCCGATGCTTCACTTCAGGTTTACTGTATCCCTCTGACCTTCTTTTTGACGATGAAACACAGAAATTGCATCGGAATTAAATAGAAAAGGCATAATGCCGACTTAAGTACAAGAAGACTGACTCTTCTTACTGTCTATGTTTTGAACAATTCCTGTGACACTAGTCATAGATTCCGATCCTTCACTTGAGATTTACTGTATCCCTTGGACCTTCTTTTAGATGATGAAAACAGAAATTGCATCGGAATTAAATACAAATGGCACAATCCGGATTATGTACAAGGAGACTGACTCTTCTAACTGACTGTTTTGAACCATTCCTGTGACACTAGTTATATATTCCGATGCTTTACTTCATGTTCACTGTATCCCTCTGAGCGTCCTATTGACGATGAAACACAGAAATAGCATCTTAATTAAATACAAAAGGCACAATGCCAACGTAAGTACAAGAAGACTGACTCTTCTTACTGACCATGTTTCGAACCATTGCTGTGACACTAGTTATAGATTCCGTTGGTTCACTTCAGGTTTACTGTATCACTCTGACCTTCTTTTTGACGATGAAAACAGAAATACTTCGGAATTAAATACAAAAGACACAATGCCGACTTAAGTACAAGAAGACTGACTCTTCTTACTGTCTATGTTTTGATGCATTCCTGTGACACTAGTTATAAATTCCGATTCTTCATTGCAGGTTTACTGTATCCCTTTGACCTTCTTATTGACGAAAAACCACAGAAATTGCATCGGATTTAAATACAAAATGCACAATGCCGACTTAAGTACAAGAAGGCTGACTCCTCTTACTGACTGTTTTGAACCATTCCTGTGACACTAGTTATATATTCCGATGCTTCACTTCAGGTTCACTGTATACCTCTGAGCTTCCTATTGACGATGAAACACAGAAATAGCATCGGAATTAAATACAAAAGGCACAATGCCAACTTAAGTACAAGAAGACTGACTATTCTTACTGACTATGTTTTGAACCATTGCTGTGACACTAGTTATAGATTCCGTGGCTTCACTTCTGGTTTACTGTATCACTTTGACCTTCTTATTGGCGATGAAACACAGAAATTGCATCGGAAATAAATACAAAAGGCACGATGCCGACTTAAGTACATGTAGACTGAATCTTCCTACTGTCTATGTTTTGAACCATTCCTGTGACACTAGTTATAGATTCCGATGCTTCATTTCAGGTTTACTGTATCCCTTGGATCTTCGTATTGACGATGAAACACAGATAGTGCATCGGAGTTAAATACAAAAGGCACAATGCCGACTTAAGTACAAGAAGACTAACTCTTCCTACTGTCTATGTTTTGAACCATTCTTGTGACACTAGTTATAGATTCCGATGCTTCACTTCAGGTTTACTGTATCCCTCTGACCTTCATTTGACGATGAAACACAGAAATTGCATCGGAATTAAATAGAAAAGGCACAATGCCGACTTAAGTACAAGAAGACGGACTCTTCTTACTGTCTATGTTTTGAACAATTCCTGTGGCACTAGTCATAGATTCCGATCCTTCTCTTCAGATTTACTGTATCCCTTGGACCTTCTTATTGACGATGAACAACAGAAATTGCATCGCAAATAAATACAAAAGGCACGACGCCGGCTTATGTACATGTAGACTAAATCTTCCTAGTGTCTATATTTTGAACCAATCCTGTGACACTAGTTATAGATTCCGATGCTTCATTTCAGGTTTACTGTATCCCTTGGATCTTGTTATTGACGATGAAACACAGATAGTGCATCGGAGTTAAATACAAAAGGCACAATGCCGACTTAAGTACAAGAAGACTAACTCTTCCTACTGTCTATGTTTTGAACCATTCTTGTGACACTAGTTATAGATTCCGATGCTTCACTTCAGGTTAACTGTATCCTTCTGCCCTTCTTTTTGACGATGAAACACAGAAATTGCATCGGAAGTAAATAGAAAAGGCACAATGCCGACTTAAGTACAAGAAGACTGACCCTTCTTACTGTCTATGTTTTGAACCATTCCTGTGACACTAGTTATAGATTCCGATGCTTCACTTCAGGTTTACTGTATCCCTCTGACCTTCTTATTGACGATGAAACACAGAAATTGCATCGGAATTAAATAGAAAAGGCACAATGTCATCTTAAGTACAAGAAGACTGACTCTTTGTACTGACTATGATTTGAACCATTCCTGTGACACTAGTTATAGATTACGATGATTCACTTCAGGTTTACTGTATCCGTTGGACCTTCTTATTGACGATGAAACACAGAAATTGCATCGGAATTAAATAGAAAAGGCACAATGCCGGCTTAAGTACAAGAAGACTGACTCTTCTTACTGACTATGATTGGAACCACTCCTGTGACACTAGTTATAGATTCCGATGCTTCACTTCAGGTTTACTGTATCCCTCTGACCTTCTTTTTGACGACGAAACACAGAAATTGCATCGGAATTAAATAGAAAAGGCATGATGCCCACTTAAGTACAAGAAGACTGACTCTTCTTACTGTCTATGTTTTGAACAATTCCTGTGACACTAGTCATAGATTCCGATCCTTCACTTGAGATTTACTGTATCCCTTGGACCTTCTTTTTGATGATGAAAACAGAAATTGCATCGGAATTAAATACAAATGGCACAATCCGGATTATGTACAAGGAGACTGACTCTTCTAACTGACTGTTTTGAACCATTCCTGTGACACTAGTTATATATTCCGATGCTTCACTTCATGTTCACTGTATCCCTCTGAGCTTCCTATTGACGATGAAACACAGAAATAGCATCGGAATTAAATACAAAAGGCACAATGCCAACTTAAGTACAAGAAGACTAACTCTTATTACTGACTATGTGTCGAACCATTGCTGTGACACTAGTTATAGATTCCGTTGCTTCACTTCAGGTTTACTGTATCCCTGTGACCTTATTTTTGACGATGAAAACAGAAATTACTTCGGAATTAAATACAAAAGACACAATGCCGACTTAAGTACAAGAAGACTGACTCTTCTTACTGTCTATGTTTTGATCCATTCCTGTTGCACTAGTTATAAATTCCGATTCTTCACTGCAGGTTTACTGTATCCCTTGGACCTTCTTATTGACGAAAAACCACAGAAATTGCATCGGATTTAAATACAAAATGCACAATGCCGACTTAAGTACAAGAAGGCTGACTCCTCTTACTGAGTGTTTTGAACCATTCCTGTGACACTAGTTATATATTCCGATGCTTCACTTCAGGTTCACTGTATACCTCTGATCTTCCTATTGACGATGAAACACAGAAATAGCATCGGAATTAAATACAAAAGGCACAATGCCAACTTAAGTACAAGGTGACTGACTCTTCTTACTGACTATGTTTTGAACAATTGCTGTGACACTAGTTATAGATTCCGTTGCTTCACTTCTGGTTTACTGTATCACTTTGACCTTCTTATTGACGATGAAACACAGAAGTTGCATCAGAAATAAATACAAAAGGCACGATGCTGACTGAAGTACATGTAGACTGAATCTTCCTACTGTCTATGTTTTGAACCATTCCTGTGACACTAGTTATAGATTCCGATGCTTCATTTCAGGTTTACTGTATCCCTTGGATCTTCTTATTGACGATGAAACACAGATAGTGCATCGGAGTTAAATACAAAAGGCAAAATACCGACTTAAGTACAAGAAGACTAACTCTTCCTACTGTCTATGTTTTGAACCATTCTTGTGACACTAGTTATAGATTCTGATGCTTCACTTCAGGTTAACTGTATCCTTCTGACCTTCTTTTTGACGATGAAACAGGAAATTGCATCGGAATTTAATAGAAAAGGCACAATGCCGACTTAAGTACAAGAAGACTGACTCTTCTTACTGTCTGTGTTTTGAACAATTCCTGTGACACTAGTCATAGATTCCGATCCTTCAATTCAGATTTACTGTATCCTGGGACCTTCTTTTTGACGATGAATAACAGAAATTGCATCGGAATGAAATACAAAAGGCGCAATGGCGACTTAAGTACAAGCAGACTGACTCTGCTTACTGACTGTTTTGAACCATTCCTGTGACACTAGTTATAGTTTCCGATTCTTCACTTCAGGTTAACTGTATCCCTCTGACCTTCTTATTGACGATGAAACACAGAAATTGCATCGGAATTAAATTCAAATGGCACAATCCGAATTATGTACAAGAAGACTGACTCTTCTTACTGACTAATTTGAACCATTCCTGTGACACTAGTTATATATTCCGATGCTTCACTTCATGTTCACTGTATCCCTCTTAGCTTCCTATTGACGATGAAACACAGAAGTAGCATCGGAATTAAATACAAAAGGCACAATGCCAACTTAAGTACAAGAAGACTGACTCTTCTAACTGACTATGATTTGAACCATTGCTGTGACACTAGTTACAGATTCCGTTGCTTCACTTCTGGTTTACTGTATCACTTTGACCTTCTTCTTGACGATGAAACACAGAAATTGCATCGGAAATAGATACAAAAGGCACGATGCCGACTTAAGTACATGTAGACTGAATCTTCCTACTGTCTATTTTTTGAACCATTCCTGTGACACTAGTTATAGATTCCGATGCTTCACTTCAGGTTTACTGTAAACCGATGACCTTCCTATTGACGATGAAAAACAGATATTGCATCGGAATTAAATACAGAATGCACAATGCCGCCTTAAGTACAAGAAGACTGACTCTTCTTTTTGTCTATGATTTGAACCATTCCTGTGACACTAGTTATAGATTCCGATGATTCACTTCAGGTTTACTGTATCCTTTGGACCGTCTTATTTACGATGAAACACAGAAATTGCATCGGAATAAAATAGAAAAGGCACAATGTCAACTTAAGTGCAAGAAGACTGACTCTTCTTACTGACTATGTTTGGAACCATTCCTGTGACACTAGTTATAGATTCCGATGCTTCACTTCAGGTTTGCTGTATCCCTATGACCTTCTTATTGACGATGAAACACAGAAATTGCATCGGAATTAAATACGAAAGGCACAATGCCGACTTAAGTACAAGAAGACTAACTCTTCTTACTGTCTATGCTTTGAACCATTCCTGTGACGCTAGTTATAGATTCCGATTCTTCACTTCAGGTTTACTGTATCCCTTGCACCTTCTTATTCACGAGGAAACACAGAAATTGCATCGGAATTAAATACAAGAGGCACAATGCCGACATAAGTACAAGAAGACTGACCCTTCTTACTGTCAATGTTTGAACCATTCCTGTGACACTAGTTATAGATTCCGATGCTTCACTTCAGGTTTACTGTATCCCTCTGACCCTTCTTATTGACGATGAAACACAGAATTTGCATCGGAATTAAATACAAAAGGCAAAATGCCGACTTAAGCACAAGAAGACTGACTCTTCGTACTGACTATGATTTGTACCATTCCTGTGACACTAGTTATAGATTACGATGATTCAC
Source organism: Schistocerca piceifrons (assembly GCF_021461385.2). Classification (NCBI taxonomy): domain Eukaryota; kingdom Metazoa; phylum Arthropoda; class Insecta; order Orthoptera; family Acrididae; genus Schistocerca; species Schistocerca piceifrons. The sequence continues at coordinate 114,733 of NW_025727791.1, forward strand.
TTCAGGTTTACTGTATCCCTTAAACCTTCTAACTGACGATGAAACACAGAAATTTCATCGGAATTAAATAGAAAAGGCACAATGCCGACTTAAGTACAAGATGACTGACTCTTCTTACTGTCTATGTTTTGAACAATTCCTGTGACACTAGTCATAGATTCCGATCCTTCACTTCAGATTAACTGTATCCCTTGGACCTTCTTATTGACGATGAATAACAGAAATTGCATCGGAATTAAATACAAAAGGCGCAATGGCGACTTAAGTACAAGCATACTGACTCTGCTTACTGACTGTTTTGAACCATTCCTGTGACACTAGTTATAGATTCCGATGCTTCACTTCAGGTTTACTGTATCCCTCTGACCTTCTTGTTGACAATGAAACACAGAAATTTCATCGGAATTAAATACAAAAGGCACAATGCCCACTTAAGTACAAGAAGACTGACTCTTCGTACTGACTATGTTTTGAACCATTCCTGTGACACTAGTTATAGATTCCGTTGATTCACTTCAGGTTTACTGTATCCTTTGGACCGTCTTATTTACGATGAAACACAGAAACTGCATCGGAATTAAATACAAAAGGCACAATGACGACATAAGTACAAGAAGCCTGACTCTTCTTACTGACTGTTTTGAACCATTCCTGTGACACTAGTTTTAGATTCCGATGCTTCACTTCAGGTTTACTGTATCCCTTGCGCTTTCTTATTGACGATGAAACACAGAAATTGCATCGGAATTAAATACAAAGGGCACAATGCCGACTTGAGTACAAGAAGACTGACTCTTCTTACTGTCTATGTTTTGAACCATTCCTGTGACACAAGATATAGATTCCGAAGCCTCACTTCAGGTTTACTGTATCCCTTGCGCCTTCTTATTGACGATGAAACACAGAAATTGCATCGGAATTAAATACAAAAGGCACAATGCCGACTGAAGTACAGTAAGACTGACCCTTCTTACTGTCTAAGATTTGAACCATTCCTGTGACACTAGTTATAGATTCCGATGCTTCACTTTAGGTTTACTGTATCAATCTGACCTTCTTATTGTCGATGAAACACAGAAATTGCATCGGAATTAAATCCAAAAGGCACAATGCCGACTTAAGTACAAGTAGACTGACTCTTCGTACTGACTATGTTTTGAACCATTCCTGTGACACTAGTTATAGATTACGATAATTCACTTCAGGTTTACTGTATCCCTTGGACCTTTTTATGACGATGAAACACAGAAATTGCATCGGAATTAAATAGAAAAGGCACAATGCCGACTTAAGTATAAGTAGACTGACTCTTCTTACTGACTGTGTTTGAAACCATTCCTGTGACACTAGTTATAGTTTCCGATGCTTCACTTCAGGTTTACTGTATCCCTCTGACCTTCTTATTGACGATGAAACGCAGAAACTGCATCGCAATTAAATACAAAAGGCACAAGGCCGACTTAAGTACAAGAAGACTGACCCTTCTTACTGTCTATGTTTTGAACCATTCCTGTGACACAAGTTATAGATTCCGATGCCTCACTTCAGGTTTACTGTATCCCTTGCGCTTTCTTATTGACGATGAAACACAGAAATTGCATCCGAATTAAATACAAAAGGCACAATGCCGACTTAAGTACAATAAGACTGACCCTTCTTACTGTCTATGTTTGGACCCGTTCCTGTGACACTAGTTATAGATTCCGATGCTTCTTTCAGGTTTACTGTATCCCTCTGACCATCTTATTGTCGATGAAACACAGAAATTGCATCGGAATTAAACCCAAAAGGCAAAATGCCGACTTAAGTACAAGAAGTCTGACTCATCGTACTGACTATGTTTTGAACCATTCCTGTGACACTAGTAATAGATTACGATGACTCACTTCAGGTTAACTGTATCCCTTGGACCTTCCTACTGACGATGAAACACAGAAATTGCATCGGATTTAATTAGAAAAGGCACAATGCCGACTTAAGTACAAGTAGACTGACTCTTCATACTGACTGTGTTTGGAACCATTCCTGTGACACTAGTTATAGATTCCGATGCTTCACTTCAGGTTTACCGTTTCCCTCTGACCTTCTTATTGACGATGAAACACAGAAATTGCATCTGAATTAAATACAAAAGGCACAATGCCGACTTAAGCACACGAAGACTGACTCTTGTTACTGTCTATGTTTTGAACCATTCCTGTGACACTAGTTATAGATTCCGATTCTTCACTTCAGGTTAACTGTATCCCTCTGACCTTCTTATTGACGATGAAACACAGAAATTGCATTGGAATTAAATTCAAATGGCACAATCCGAATTATGTACAAGAAGACTGACTCTTCTTACTGACTAATTTGAACCATTCCTGTGACACTAGTTATATATTCCGATGCTTCACTTCATGTTCACTGTATCCCTCTTAGCTTCCTATTGACGATGAAACACAGAAGTAGCATCGGAATTAAATACAAAAGGCACAATGCCGACTTAAGTACAAGAAGACTGACCCTTCTTACTGTCTATGCTTTGAACCATTCCTGTGACACTAGTTATAGATTCCGATGCTTCATTTCAGGTTTACTGTATCCCTCGGACCTTCTTATTGACGATGAAACACAGATATTTCATCGGAATTAAATACAAAAGGCACAATGCCGGCTTAAGTAAAAGAAGACTGACTCTTCTTAGTGACTATGATTGGAACCACTCCTGTCACACTAGTTATAGTTTCCGATGTTTCACTTCAGGTTTACTGTATCCCTCTGACCTTCTTTTTGACGATGAAACACAGAAATTGCATCGGAATTAAATAGAAAAGGCACAATGCCGACTTAAATACAAGAAGACTGACTCTTCTTACTGTCTATGTTTTGAACAATTCCTGTGACACTAGTCATGGATTCCGATCCTTCACTTCAGATTTACTGTATCCCTTGGACCTTCTTTTTGACGATGAAAACAGAAATTGCATCGGAATTAAATACAAATGGCACAATCCGTATTATGTACGAGAAGACTGACTCTTCTTACTCACTAATTTGAACCATTCCTGTGACACTAGTTATATATTCCGATGCTTCACTTCAGGTTCACTGTATACCTCTGAGCTTCCTATTGACGATGAAACACAGAAATAGCATCGGAATTAAATACAAAAGGCACAATGCCAACTTAAGTACAAGAAGACTGACTCTTCTAACTGACTATGTTTTGAACCATTCCTGTGACACTAGTTATAGATTCCGATGATTCACTTCAGGTTTACTGTATCCTTTGGACCGTCTTGTTTACGATGAAACACAGAAATTGCATCGGAATAAAATAGAAAAGGCACAATGTCAACTTAAGTACAAGAAGACTGACTCTTCTTACTGACTATGTTTGGAACCATTCCTGTGACACTAGTTATAGATTCCGATGCTTCACTTCAGGTTTGCTGTATCCCTATGACCTTCTTATTGACGATGAAACACAGAAATTGCATCGGAATTAAATACGAAAGGCACAATGCCGACTTAAGTACAAGAAGACTAACTCTTCTTACTGTCTATGCTTTGAACCATTCCTGTGACGCTAGTTATAGATTCCGATTCTTCACTTCAGGTTTACTGTATCCCTTGCACCTTCTTATTCACGATGAAACACAGAAATTGCATCGGAATTAAATACAAGAGGCACAATGCCGACATAAGTACAAGAAGACTGACCCATCTTACTGTCAATGTTTGAACCATTCCTGTGACACTAGTTATAGATTCCGATGCTTCACTTCAGGTTTACTGTATCCCTCTGACCCTTCTTATTGACGATGAAACACAGAATTTGCATCGGAATTAAATACAAAAGGCAAAATGCCGACTTAAGCACAAGAAGACTGACTCTTCGTACTGACTATGATTTGTACCATTCCTGTGACACTAGTTATAGATTACGATGATTCACTTCAGGTTTACTGTATCCCTTAAACCTTCTAATTGACGATGAAACACAGAAATTTCATCGGAATTAAATAGAAAAGGCACAATGCCGACTTAAGTACAAGATGACTGACTCTTCTTACTGTCTATGTTTTGAACAATTCCTGTGACACTAGTCATAGATTCCGATCCTTCACTTCAGATTAACTGTATCCCTTGGACCTTCTTATTGACGATGAATAACAGAAATTGCATCGGAATTAAATACAAAAGGCGCAATGGCGACTTAAGTACAAGCATACTGACTCTGCTTACTGACTGTTTTGAACCATTCCTGTGACACTAGTTATAGATTCCGATGCTTCACTTCAGGTTTACTGTATCCCTCTGACCTTCTTGTTGACGATGAAACACAGAAATTTCATCGGAATTAAATACAAAAGGCATAATGCCCACTTAAGTACAAGAAGACTGACTCTTCGTACTGACTATGTTTTGAACCATTCCTGTGACACTAGTTATAGATTCCGTTGAATCACTTCAGGTTTACTGTATCCTTTGGACCGTCTTATTTACGATGAAACACAGAAACTGCATCGGAATTAAATACAAAAGGCACAATGACGACATAAGTACAAGAAGACTGACTCTTCTTACTGACTGTTTTGAACCATTCCTGTGACACTAGTTTTAGATTCCGATGCTTCACTTCAGGTTTACTGTATCCCTCTGACCTTCTTATTGACGATGAAACACAGAAATTGCATCGGAATTAAATACAAAGGGCACAATGCCGACTTGAGTACAAGAAGACTGACTCTTCTTACTGTCTATGTTTTGAACCATTCCTGTGACACAAGATATAGATTCCGAAGCCTCACTTCAGGTTTACTGTATCCCTTGCGCCTTCTTATTGACGATGAAACACAGAAATTGCATCGGAATTAAATACAAAAGGCACAATGCCGACTGAAGTACAGTAAGACTGACCCTTCTTACTGTCTAAGATTTGAACCATTCCTGTGACACTAGTTATAGTTTCCGATGCTTCACTTCAGGTTTACTGTATCCCTCTGACCTTCTTATTGACGATGAAACGCAGAAACCGCATCGCAATTAAATACAAAAGGCACAATGCCGACTTAAGTACAAGAAGACTGACTCTTCTTACTGTCTATGTTTTGAACCATTCCTGTGACACAAGTTATAGATTCCGATGCCTCACTTCAGGTTTACTGTATCCCTTGCGCTTTCTTATTGACGATGAAACACAGAAATTGCATCCGAATTAAATACAAAAGGCACAATGCCGACTTAAGTACAATAAGACTGACCCTTCTTACTGTCTATGTTTGGACCCGTTCCTGTGACACTAGTTATAGATTCCGATGCTTCTTTCAGGTTTACTGTATCCCTCTGACCATCTTATTGTCGATGAAACACAGAAATTGCATCGGAATTAAACCCAAAAGGCACAATGCCGACTTAAGTACAAGAAGACTGACTCATCGTACTGACTATGTTTTGAACCATTCCTGTGACACTAGTAATAGATTACGATGACTCACTTCAGGTTTACTGTATCCCTTGGACCTTCTTACTGACGATGAAACACAGAAATTGCATCGGATTTAATTAGAAAAGGCACAATGCCGACTTAAGTACAAGTAGACTGACTCTTCATACTGACTGTGTTTGGAACCATTCCTGTGACACTAGGTATAGATTCCGATGCTTCACTTCAGGTTTACTGTTTCCCTCTGACCTTCTTATTGACGATGAAACACAGAAATTGCATCTGAATTAAATACAAAAGGCACAATGCCGACTTAAGCACACGAAGACTGACTCTTGTTACTGTCTATGTTTTGAACCATTCCTGTGACACTAGTTATAGATTCCAATGCTTCACTTATGGTTTACTGTATCCCTTGTACCTTCTTATTGACGATGAAACACAGAAATTGCATCGGAATTAAATACAAAAGGCACAATGCCGACTTAAGTACAAGAAGACTGACCATTCTTACTGTCTATGTTTCAAACCATTACTGCGACACTAGCTTTGGATTCCGGTGCTTCACTTCAGTTTTACTGTATCCCTCTGACCCTCTTATTGACGATGAAACACAGAAATTGCATCGGAATTAAATACAAAAGGCACAATGCCGACTTATGTACAAGCAGACTGACTCTTGGTACTGACTATGTTTTGAACTATTCCTGTGACACTAGTTATAGATTCCGATGAGTCACCTCAGGTTTACTGTATCCTTTGGACCTTCTTATTTACGATGAAACACAGAAATTGCATCGAAATTAAATAGAAAAGGCACAATGCCGACTTAAGTACAAGAAGACTGACTCTTCTTACTGACTATGTTTGGAACCATTCCTGTGACACTAGTTATAGATTCCCATGCTTTACTTCAGGTTTACTGTATCCCTCTGACCTTCTTATTGACGATGAAACACAGAAAATGCATCGGAATTAAATACAAAAGGCACAATGACGACTTAAGTACAAGAAGACTGACTCTTCTTACTGACAGTTTTGAACCATTCCTGTGACACTAGTTATAGATTCCGATGCTTCAAATCAGGTTTACTGTATCCCTCTGACCTTCTTATTGACGATGAAACACAGAAATTGCATCGGAATTAAATACAAAAGGCAGAATGCCAAATTAAGTACAAGAAGACTGACTGTTCGCACTGACTATGTTTGGAACCATTCCTGTGACACTAGTTATAGATTACGATGATTCACTTCAGGTTTACTGTATCCCTTGGACCTCCTTATTGACGATGATACACAGAAATTGCATCGGAATTAAATAGAAAAGGCACAATGCCGGCTTAAGTGCAAGAAGACTGACTCTTCTTACTGACTATGATTGGAACCATTCCTGTGACACTAGTTATAGATTCCGATGCTTCACTTCAGGTTTACTGTATCCCTCTGACCTTCTTGTTGACGATGAAACACAGAAATTTCATCGGAATTAAATACAAAAGGCACAATGCCCACTTAAGTACAAGAAGACTGACTCTTCGTACTGACTATGCTTTGAACCATTCCTGTGACACTAGTTATAGATTCCGAAGATTCACTTCAGGTTTACTGTATCCTTTGGACCGTCTTATTTACGATGAAACACAGAAACTGCATCGGAATTAAATACAAAAGGCACAATGACGACTTAAGTACAAGAAGACTGACTCTTCTTACTGACTGTTTTGAACCATTCCTGTGACACTAATTTTAGATTCCGATGCTTCACTTCAGGTTTACTGTATCCCTCTGACCTTCTTATTGACGATGAAACACAGAAATTGCATCGGAATTAAATACAAAAGGCACAATGCCGACTTTAGTACAAGAAGACTGACTCATCTTACTGTCTATGTTTTGAACCATTCCTGTGACACAAGTTATAGATTCCGATGCCTCACTTCAGGTTTACTGTATCCCTTGCGCCTTCTTATTGACGATGAAACACAGAAATTGCATCGGAATTAAATACAAAAGGCACAATGCCGACTGAAGTACAGTAAGACTGACCCTTCTTACTGTCTATGTTGTGAACTATTCCTGTGACACTAGTTATAGATTCCGATGCTTCACTTTAGGTTTACTGTATCCCTCTGACCTTCTTATTGTCGATGAAACACAGAAATTGCATCGGAATTAAATCCAAAAGGCACAATGCCGACTTAAGTACAAGTAGACTGACTCTTCGTACTGACTATGTTTTGAACCATTCCTGTGACACTAGTTATAGATTACGATAATTCACTTCAGGTTTACTGTATCCCTTGGACCTTTTTATGACGATGAAACACAGAAATTGCATCGGAATTAAATAGAAAAGGCACAATGCCGACTTAAGTATAAGTAGACTGACTCTTCTTACTGACTGTGTTTGAAACCATTCCTGTGACACTAGTTATAGTTTCCGATGCTTCACTTCAGGTTTACTGTATCCCTCTGACCTTCTTATTGACGATGAAACGCAGAAACTGCATCGCAATTAAATACAAAAGGCACAATGCCGACTTAAGTACAAGAACACTGACTCTTCTTACTGTCTATGTTTTGAACCATTCCTGTGACACAAGTTATAGATTCCGATGCCTCACTTCAGGTTTGCAGTATCCCTTGCGCTTTCTTATTGACGATGAAACACAGAAATTGCATCGGAATTAAATACAAAAGGCACAATGCCGACTTAAGTACAATAAGACTGAATCTTCTTACTGTCTATGTTTGGACCCCTTCCTGTGACACTAGTTATAGATTCCAATGCTTCACTTAAGGTTTACTGTATCCCTCTGACCTTCTTATTGACGATGAAACACAGAAATTGCATCGGAATTAAATACAAAAGGCACAATGCCAACTTAAGTACAAGAAGACTCACTGTTCACACTGACTATGTTTTGAACCATTCCTGTGACACTAGTTATAGATTACGATGATTCACTTCAGGTTGACTGTATCCCTTGGACCTTCTTATTGACGATGAAACACAGAAATTGCATCGGATTTAATTAGAAAAGGCACAATGCCGACTTAAGTACAAGTAGACAGACTCTTCATACTGACTGTGTTTGGAACCATTCCTGTGACACTAGTTATAGATTCCGATGCTTCACTTCAGGTTTACTGTTTCCCTCTGACCTTCTTATTGACGATGAAACACAGAAATTGCACCTGAATTAAATACAAAAGGCACAATGCCGACTTAAGCACACGAAGACTGAATCTTGTTACTCTCTATGTTTTGAACCATTCCTGTGACAGTAGTTATAGATTCCAATGCTTCACTTAAGGTTTACTGTATCCCTTGCACCTTCTTATTGACGATGAAACACAGAAATTGCATCGGAATTAAATACAAAAGGCACAATGCCGACTTAAGTACAAGAAGACTGACCATTCTTACTGTCTATGCTTTGAACCATTCCTGCGACACTAGCTTTGGATTCCGGTGCTTCACTTCAGGTTTACTGTATCCCTCTGACCCTCTTATTGACGATGAAACACAGAAATTGCATCGGAATTAAATACAAAAGGCACAATGCCGACTTATGTACAAGCAGACTAACTCTTGGTACTGACTATGTTTTGAACTATTCCTGTGACACTAGTTATAGATTCCGATGAGTCACCTCAGGTTTACTGTATCCTTTGGACCTTCGTATTTACGATGAAACACAGAAATTGCATCGGAATTAAATAGAAAAGGCGCAATGCCGACTTAAGTACAAGAAGACTGACTCATCTTACTGACTATGTTTTGAACCTTCCTGTGAATCTAGTTATAGATTCCGATGCTTCACTTCAGGTTTACTGTATCCCTCGGACCTTCATATTGACAATGAAACACAGAAATTGCATCGGAATTAAATAGAAAAGCATAATGCCGACTTAAGTACAAGAAGACTAACTCTTCTTACCGACTATGTTTGGAACCATTCCTGTGACACTAGTTATAGATTCCGATGCTTCACTTCAGGTTTACTGTATCCCTTGGACCTTCATATTGACAATGAAACACAGAAATTGCATCGGAATTAAATAGAAAAGGCATAATGCCGACTTAAGTACAAGAAGACTAACTCTTCTTACCGACTATGTTTGGAACCATTCCTGTGACACTAGTTATAGATTCCAATGCTTCACTTCAGGTTTACTGTATCCCTCTGACCTTCTTATTGACGATGAAACACAGAAATTGCATCGGAATTAGATACAAAAGGCACAATGCCAACTTAAGTACAAGAAGACTGACTGTTCGCACTGACTATGTTTTGAACCATTCCTGTGACACTAGTTATAGATTACTATGATCCACTTCAGGTTTACTGTATCCCTTGGACCTTCTTAATGACGATGAAACACAGAAATTGCATCGGAATTAAATAGAAAAAGCTCAATGCCGACTTAAGTACAAGAAGACTGACTCTTCTTACTGACTATGTTTGGAACCATTCCTGTGACACTAGTTATAGATTACGATGATTCACTTCAGGTTTACTGTATCCCTTGGACCTTCTTATTGACGATGAAACACAGAAATTGCATCGGAATTAAATAGAAAAGGCACAATGCCGGCTTAAGTACAAGAAGACTGACTTTTCTTACTGACTATGATTGGAACCACTCTTGTGACACTAGTTATAGATTCCGATGTTTCACTTCAGGTTTACTGTATCCCTCTGACCTACTTTTTGACGATGAAACACAGAAATTGCATCGGAATTAAATAGAAAAGGCACAATGCCGACTTAGGTACAAGATGACTGACTCTTCTTACTGTCTATGTTTTGAACAATTCCTGTGACACTAGTCATAGATTCCGATCCTTCACTTCAGATTAACTGTATCCCTTGGACCTTCTTATTGACGATGAATAACAGAAGTTGCATCGGAATTAAATACAAAAGGCGCAATGGCGACTTAAGTACAAGCATACTGACTCTGCTTACTGACTGTTTTGAACCATTCCTGTGACACTAGTTATAGATTCCGATGCTTCACCTCAAGTTTACTGTAAATCTCTGACCTTCCTATTGACGATGAAACACAGATATTGCATCGGAATTAAATACAAAATGCACAATGCCGACTTAAGTACAAGGAGACTGACTCTTCTTTTTGTCTACGATTTGAACCATTCCTGTGACACTAGTTATAGATTCTGATGCTTCACCTCAAGTTTACTGTAAATCTCTGACTCTCCTATTGACGATGAAACACAGATATTGCATCGGAATTAAATACAAAATGCACAATGCCGACTTAAGTACAAGGAGACTGACTCTTCTTTTTGTCTATGATTTGAACCATTCCTGTGACACTAGTTATAGATTCCGATGCTTCACTTCAGGTTTACTGTATCACTTGGACCTTCTTATTGACGATGAAACACAGAAACTGCATCGGAATTAAATACAAAAGGCACAATGACGACTTAAGTACAAGAAGACTGACTCTTCTTACTGTCTATGTTTTGAACCATTCCTGTGACACAAGTTATAGATTCCGATGCCTCACTTCAGGTTTACTGTATCCCTTGCGCTTTCTTATTGACGATGAAACACAGAAATTGCATGCGAATTAAATACAAAAGGCACAATGCCGACTTAAGTACAATAAGACAGACCCTTCTTACTGTCTATGTTTGGACCCGTTCCTGTGACACTAGTTATAGATTCCGATGCTTCTTTCAGGTTTACTGTATCCCTCTGACCATCTTATTGTCGATGAAACACAGAAATTGCATCGGAATTAAACCCAAAAGGCACAATGCCGACTTAAGTACAAGAAGACTGACTCATCGTACTGACTATGTTTTGAACCATTCCTGTGACACTAGTAATAGATTACGATGACTCACTTCAGGTTTACTGTATCCCTTGGACCTTCTTACTGACGATGAAACACAGAAATTGCATCGGATTTAATTAGAAAAGGCACAATGCCGACTTAAGTACAAGTAGACTGACTCTTCATACTGACTGTGTTTGGAACCATTCCTGTGACACTAGTTATAGATTCCGATGCTTCACTTCAGGTTTACTGTTTCCCTCTGACCTTCTTATTGACGATGAAACACAGAAATTGCATCTGAATTAAATACAAAAGGCACAATGCCGACTTAAGCACACGAAGACTGACTCTTGTTACTGTCTATGTTTTGAACCATTCCTGTGACACTAGTTATAGATTCCAATGCTTCACTTAAGGTTTACTGTATCCCTTGTACCTTCTTATTGACGATGAAACACAGAAATTGCATCGGAATTAAATACAAAAGGCACAATGCCGACTTAAGTACAAGAAGACTGACCATTCTTACTGTCTATGTTTCAAACCATTCCTGCGACACTAGCTTTGGATTCCGGTGCTTCACTTCAGGTTTACTGTATCCCTCTGACCCTCTTATTGACGATGAAACACAGAAATTGCATTGAAATTAAATACAAAAGGCACAATGCCGACTTATGTACAAGCAGACTGTCTCTTGGTACTGACTATGTTTTGAACTATTCCTGTGACACTAGTTATAGATTCCGATGAGTCACCTCAGGTTTACTGTATCCTTTGGACCTTCTTATTTACGATGAAACACAGAAATTGCATCGGAATTAAATAGAAAAGGCACAATGCCGACTTAAGTACAAGAAGACTGACTCTTCTTACTGACTATGTTTGGAACCATTCCTGTGACACTAGTTATAGATTCCGATGCTTTACTTCAGGTTTACTGTATCCCTCTGACCTTCTTATTGACGATGAAACACAGAAAATGCATCGCAATTAAATACAAAAGGCACAATGACGACTTAAGTACAAGAAGACTGACTCTTCTTACTGACAGTTTTGAACCATTCCTGTGACACTAGTTATAGATTCCGATGCTTCACTTCAGGTTTACTGTATCCCTCTGACCTTCTTATTGACGATGAAACACAGAAATTGCATCGGAATTAAATACAAAAGGCAGAATGCCAAATTAAGTACAAGAAGACTGACTGTTCGCACTGACTATGTTTTGAACCATTCCTGTGACACTAGTTATAGATTACGATGATTCACTTCAGGTTTACTGTATCCCTTGGACCTTCTTAATGACGATGAAACACAGAAATTGCATCGGAATTAAATAGAAAAAGCTCAATGCCGACTTAAGTACAAGAAGACTGACTCTTCTTACTGACTATGTTTGGAACCATTCCTGTGACACTAGTTATAGATTACGATGATTCACTTCAGGTTTACTGTATCCCTTGGACCTCCTTATTGACGATGATACACAGAAATTGCATCGGAATTAAATAGAAAAAGCACAATGCCGGCTTAAGTGCAAGAAGACTGACTCTTCTTACTGACTATGATTGGAACCATTCCTGTGACACTAGTTATAGATTCCGATGCTTCACTTCAGGTTTACTGTATACCTCTGACCTTCTTGTTGACGATGAAACACAGAAATTTCATCGGAATTAAATACAAAAGGCACAATGCCCACTTAAGTACAAGAAGACTGACTCTTCGTACTGACTATGTTTTGAATCATTCCTGTGACACTAGTTATAGATTCCGATGATTCACTTCAGGTTTACTGTATCCTTTGGACCGTCTTATTTACGATGAAACACAGAAACTGCATCGGAATTAAATACAAAAGGCTCAATGACGACTTAAGTACAAGAAGACTGACTCTTCTTACTGACTGTTTTGAACCATTCCTGTGACACTAATTTTAGATTCCGATGCTTCACTTCAGGTTTACTGTATCCCTCTGACCTTCTTATTGACGATGAAACACAGAAATTGCATCGGAATTAAATACAAAAGGCACAATGCCGACTTAAGTACAAGAAGACTGACTTATCTTACTGTCTATGTTTTGAACCATTCCTGTGACACAAGTTATAGATTCCGATGCCTCACTTCAGGTTTACTGTATCCCTTGCGCCTTCTTATTGACGATGAAACACAGAAATTGCATCGGAATTAAATACAAAAGGCACAATGCCGACTGAAGTACAGTAAGACTGACCCTTCTTACTGTCTATGTTTTGAACTATTCCTGTGACACTAGTTATAGATTCCGATGCTTCACTTTAGGTTTACTGTATCCCTCTGACCTTCTTATTGTCGATGAAACACAGAAATTGCATCGGAATTAAATCCAAAAGGCACAATGCCGACTTAAGTACAAGTAGACTGACTCTTCGTACTAACTCTGTTTTGAACCATTCCTGTGACACTAGTTATAGATTACGATAATTCACTTCAGGTTTACTGTATCCCTTGGACCTTTTTATGACGATGAAACACAGAAATTGCATCGGAATTAAATAGAAAAGGCACAATGCCGACTTAAGTATAAGTAGACTGACTCTTCTTACTGACTGTGTTTGAAACCATTCCTGTGACACTAGTTATAGTTTCCGATGCTTCACTTCAGGTTTACTGTATCCCTCTGACCTTCTTATTGACGATGAAACGCAGAAACTGCATCGCAATTAAATACAAAAGGCACAATGCCGACTTAAGTACAAGAACACTGACTCTTCTTACTGTCTATGTTTTGAACCATTCCTGTGACACAAGTTATAGATTCCGATGCCTCACATCAGGTTTACAGTATCCCTTGCGCTTTCTTATTGACGATGAAACACAGAAATTGCATCGGAATTAAATACAAAAGGCACAATGCCGACTTAAGTACAATAAGACTGAATCTTCTTACTGTCTATGTTTGGACCCCTTCCTGTGACACTAGTTATAGATTCCAATGCTTCACTTAAGGTTTACTGTATCCCTCTGACCTTCTTATTGACGATGAAACACAGAAATTGCATCGGAATTAAATACAAAAGGCACAATGCCAACTTAAGTACAAGAAGACTCACTGTTCACACTGACTATGTTTTGAACCATTCCTGTGACACTAGTTATAGATTACGATGATTCACTTCAGGTTGACTGTATCCCTTGGACCTTCTTATTGACGATGAAACACAGAAATTGCATCGGATTTAATTAGAAAAGGCACAATGCCGACTTAAGTACAAGTAGACTGACTCTTCATACTGACTGTGTTTGGAACCATTCCTGTGACACTAGTTATAGATTCCGATGCTTCACTTCAGGTTTACTGTTTCCCTCTGACCTTCTTATTGACGATGAAACACAGAAATTGCGCCTGAATTAAATACAAAAGGCACAATGCCGACTTAAGCACACGAAGACTGAATCTTGTTACTCTCTATGTTTTGAACCATTCCTGTGACAGTAGTTATAGATTCCAATGCTTCACTTAAGGTTTACTGTATCCCTTGCACCTTCTTATTGACGATGAAACACAGAAATTGCATCGGAATTAAATACAAAAGGCACAATGCCGACTTAAGTACAAGAAGACTGACCATTCTTACTGTCTATGCTTTGAACCATTCCTGCGACACTAGCTTTGGATTCCGGTGCTTCACTTCAGGTTTACTGTATCCCTCTGACCCTCTTATTGACGATGAAACACAGAAATTGCATCGGAATTAAATACAAAAGGCACAATGCCGACTTATGTACAAGCAGACTGACTCTTGGTACTGACTATGTTTTGAACTATTCCTGTGACACTAGTTATAGATTCCGATGAGTCACCTCAGGTTTACTGTATCCTTTGGACCTTCGTATTTACGATGAAACACAGAAATTGCATCGGAATTAAATAGAAAAGGCACAATGCCGACTTAAGTACAAGAAGACTGACTCATCTTACTGACTATGTTTTGAACCTTCCTGTGAATCTAGTTATAGATTCCGATGCTTCACTTCAGGTTTACTGTATCCCTCGGACCTTCATATTGACAATGAAACACAGAAATTGCATCGGAATTAAATAGAAAAGCATAATGCCGACTTAAGTACAAGAAGACTAACTCTTCTTACCGACTATGTTTGGAACCATTCCTGTGACACTAGTTATAGATTCCGATGCTTCACTTCAGGTTTACTGTATCCCTTGGACCTTCATATTGACAATGAAACACAGAAATTGCATCGGAATTAAATAGAAAAGGCATAATGCCGACTTAAGTACAAGAAGACTAACTCTTCTTACCGACTATGTTTGGAACCATTCCTGTGACACTAGTTATAGATTCCAATGCTTCACTTCAGGTTTACTGTATCCCTCTGACCTTCTTATTGACGATGAAACACAGAAATTGCATCGGAATTAAATACAAAAGGCACAATGCCAACTTAAGTACAAAAAGACTGATTGTTCGCACTGACTATGTTTTGAACCGTTCCTGTGACAGTAGTTATAGATTACTATGATCCACTTCAGGTTTACTGTATCACTTGGACCTTCTTAATGACGATGAAACACAGAAATTGCATCGGAATTAAATAGAAAAAGCTCAATGCCGACTTAAGTACAAGAAGACTGACTCTTCTTACTGACTATGTTTGGAACGATTCCTGTGACACTAGTTATAGATTACGATGATTCACTTCAGGTTTACTGTATCCCTTGGACCTTCTTATTGACGATGAAACACAGAAATTGCATCGGAATTAAATAGAAAAGGCACAATGCCGGCTTAAGTACAAGAAGACTGACTTTTCTTACTGACTATGATTGGAACCACTCTTGTGACACTAGTTATAGATTCCGATGTTTCACTTCAGGTTTACTGTATCCCTCTGACCTACTTTTTGACGATGAAACACAGAAATTGCATCGGAATTAAATAGAAAAGGCACAATGCCGACTTAGGTACAAGATGACTGAGTCTTCTTACTGTCTATGTTTTGAACAATTCCTGTGACACTAGTCATAGATTCCGATCCTTCACTTCAGAATAACTGTATCCCTTGGACCTTCTTATTGACGATGAATAACAGAAGTTGCATCGGAATTAAATACAAAAGGCGCAATGGCGACTTAAGTACAAGCATACTGACTCTGCTTACTGACTGTTTTGAACCATTCCTGTGACACTAGTTATAGATTCCGATGCTTCACCTCAAGTTTACTGTAAATCTCTGACCTTCCTATTGACGATGAAACACAGATATTGCATCGGAATTAAATACAAAATGCACAATGCCGACTTAAGTACAAGGAGACTGACTCTTCTTTTTGTCTATGATTTGAACCATTCCTGTGACACTAGTTATAGATTCCGATGCTTCACCTCAAGTTTACTGTAAATCTCTGACTCTCCTATTGACGATGAAACACAGATATTGCATCGGAATTAAATACAAAATGCACAATGCCGACTTAAGTACAAGGAGACTGACTCTTCTTTTTGTCTATGATTTGAACCATTCCTGTGACACTAGTTATAGATTCCGATGCTTCACTTCAGGTTTACTGTATCACTTGGACCTTCTTATTGACGATGAAACACAGAAACTGCATCGGAATTAAATACAAAAGGCACAATGACGACTTAAGTACAAGAAGACTGACTCCTCTTACTGACTGTTTTGAACCATTCCTGTGACACTAGTTTTAGATTCCGATGCTTCACTTCAGGTTTACTGTATCCCTCTGACCTTCTTATTGACGATGAAACACAGAAATTGCATCGGAATTAAATACAAAAGGCACAATGCCGACTTAAGTACAAGAAGACTGACTCTTCTTACTGTCTATGTTTTGAACCATTCCTGTGACACAAGTTATAGATTCCGATGCCTCACTTTAGGTTTACCGTATCCCTTGCGCTTTCTTATTGACGATGAAACACAGAAATTGCATCGGAATTAAATACAAAAGGCACAATGCCGACTTAAGTACAATAAGACTGACCCTTCTTACTGTCTATGTTTGGACCCGTTCCTGTGACACTAGTTATAGATTCCAATGCTTCTTTCAGGTTTACTGTATCCCTCTGACCTTCTTATTGTCGATGAAACACAGAAATTGCATCGGAATTAAATCCAAAAGGCACAATGCCGACTTAAGTACAAGAAGACTGACTCTTCGTACTGACTATGTTTTGAACCATTCCTGTGACACTAGTTATAGATTACGATGACTCACTTAAGGTATACTGTATCCCTTGGACCTTCTTATTGACGATGAAACACAGGAATTGCATCGGATTTAATTAGAAAAGGCACAATGCCGACTTAAGTACAAGTAGACTGACTCTTCATACTGACTGTGTTTGGAACCATTCCTGTGACACTAGTTATAGATTCCGATGCTTCACTTCAGGTTTACTGTTTCCCTCTGACCTTCTTATTGACGATGAAACACAGAAATTGCATCGGAATTAAATACAAAAGGCACAATGCCGACTTAAGCACACGAAGACTGACTCTTGTTACTGTCTATGTTTTGAACCATTCCTGTGACAGTAGTTATAGATTCCAATGCTTCACTTAAGGTTTACTGTATCCCTAGCACCTTCTTATTGACGATGAAACACAGAAATTGCATCGGAATTAAATACAACAGGCACAATGCCGACTTAAGTACAAGAAGACTGACCATTCTTACTGTCTATGTTTTGAACCATTCCTGTGACACAAGTTATAGATTCCGATGCCTCACTTCAGGTTTACTGTATCCCTTGCGCTTTCTTATTGACGATGAAACACAGAAATTGCATCGGAATTAAATACAAAAGGCACAATGCCGACTTAAGTACAATAAGACTGAATCTTCTTACTGTCTATGTTTGGACCCCTTCCTGTGACACTAGTTATAGATTCCAATGCTTCACTTAAGGTTTACTGTATCCCTCTGACCTTCTTATTGACGATGAAACACAGAAATTGCATCGGAATTAAATACAAAAGGCACAATGCCAACTTAAGTTCAAGAAGACTCACTGTTCACACTGACTATGTTTTGAACCATTCCTGTGACACTAGTTATAGATTACGATGATTCACTTCAGGTTGACTGTATCCCTTGGACCTTCTTATTGACGATGAAACACAGAAATTGCATCGGATTTAATTAGAAAAGGAACAATGCCGACTTAAGTACAAGTAGACTGACTCTTCATACTGACTGTGTTTGGAACCATTCCTGTGACACTAGTTATAGATTCCGATGCTTCACTTCAGGTTTACTGTTTCCCTCTGACCTTCTTATTGACGATGAAACACAGAAATTGCACCTGAATTAAATACAAAAGGCACAATGCCGACTTAAGCACACGAAGACTGAATCTTGTTACTCTCTATGTTTTGAACCATTCCTGTGACAGTAGTTATAGATTCCAATGCTTCACTTAAGGTTTACTGTATCCCTTGCACCTTCTTATTGACGATGAAACACAGAAATTGCATCGGAATTAAATACAAAAGGCACAATGCCGACTTATGTACAAGCAGACTGACTCTTGGTACTGACAATGTTTGAACTATTCCTGTGACACTAGTTATAGATTCCGATGAGTCACCTCAGGTTTACTATATCCTTTGGACCTTCGTATTTACGATGAAACACAGAAATTGCATCGGAATTAAATAGAAAAGGCACAATGCCGACTTAAGTACAAGAAGACTGACTCATCTTACTGACTATGTTTTGAACCTTCCTGTGAATCTAGTTATAGATTCCGATGCTTCACTTCAGGTTTACTGTATCCCTCGGACCTTCATATTGACAATGAAACACAGAAATTGCATCGGAATTAAATAGAAAAGCATAATGCCGACTTAAGTACAAGAAGACTAACTCTTCTTACCGACTATGTTTGGAACCATTCCTGTGACACTAGTTATAGATTCCGATGCTTCACTTCAGGTTTACTGTATCCCTTGGACCTTCATATTGACAATGAAACACAGAAATTGCATCGGAATTAAATAGAAAAGGCACAATGCCAACTTAAGTACAAGAAGACTCACTGTTCACACTGACTATGTTTTGAACCATTCCTGTGACACTAGTTATAGATTACGATGATTCACTTCAGGTTGACTGTATCCCTTGGACCTTCTTATTGACGATGAAACACAGAAATTGCATCGGATTTAATTAGAAAAGGCACAATGCCGACTTAAGTACAAGTAGACTGACTCTTCATACTGACTGTGTTTGGAACCATTCCTGTGACACTAGTTATAGATTCCGATGCTTCACTTCAGGTTTACTGTATCCCTCTGACCTTCTTATTGACGATGAAACGCAGAAACTGCATCGCAATTAAATACAAAAGGCACAATGCCGACTTAAGTACAAGAACACTGACGCTTCCTACTGTCTATGTTTTGAACCATTCCTGTGACACAAGTTATAGATTCCGATGCCTCACTTCAGGTTTACAGTATCCCTTGCCCTTTCTTATTGACGATGAAACACAGAAATTGCATCGGAATTAAATACAAAAGGCACAATGCCGACTTAAGTACAATAAGACTGAATCTTCTTACTGTCTATGTTTGGACCCCTTCCTGTGACACTAGTTATAGATTCCAATGCTTCACTTAAGGTTTACTGTATCCCTCTGACCTTCTTATTGACGATGAAACACAGAAATTGCATCGGAATTAAATACAAAAGACACAATGCCAACTTAAGTACAAGAAGACTCACTGTTCACACTGACTATGTTTTGAACCATTCCTGTGACACTAGTTATAGATTACGATGATTCACTTCAGGTTGACTGTATCCCTTGGACCTTCTTATTGACGATGAAACACAGAAATTGCATCGGATTTAATTAGAAAAGGCACAATGCCGACTTAAGTACAAGTAGACTGACTCTTCATACTGACTGTGTTTGGAACCATTCCTGTGACACTAGTTATAGATTCCGATGCTTCACTTCAGGTTTACTGTTTCCCTCTGACCTTCTTATTGACGATGAAACACAGAAATTGCACCTGAATTAAATACAAAAGGCACAATGCCGACTTAAGCACACGAAGACTGAATCTTGTTACTCTCTATGTTTTGAACCATTCCTGTGACAGTAGTTATAGATTCCAATGCTTCACTTAAGGTTTACTGTATCCCTTGCACCTTCTTATTGACGATGAAACACAGAAATTGCATCGGAATTAAATACAAAAGGCACAATGCCGACTTAAGTACAAGAAGACTGACCATTCTTACTGTCTATGCTTTGAACCATTTCTGCGACACTAGCTTTGGATTCCGGTGCTTCACTTCAGGTTTACTGTATCCCTCTGACCCTCTTATTGTTGATGAAACACAGAAATTGCATCGGAATTAAATACAAAAGGCACAATGCCGACTTATGTACAAGCAGACTGACTCTTGGTACTGACTATGTTTTGAACTATTCGTGTGACACTAGTTATAGATTCCGATGAGTCACCTCAGGTTTACTGTATCCTTTGGACCTTCGTATTTACGATGAAACACAGAAATTGCATCGGAATTAAATAGAAAAGGCACAATGCCGACTTAAGTACAAGAAGACTGACTCATCTTACTGACTATGTTTTGAACCTTCCTGTGAATCTAGTTATAGATTCCGATGCTTCACTTCAGGTTTACTGTATCCCTCGGACCTTCATATTGACAATGAAACACAGAAATTGCATCGGAATTAAATAGAAAAGCATAATGCCGACTTAAGTACAAGAAGACTAACTCTTCTTACCGACTATGTTTGGAACCATCCTGTGACACTAGTTATAGATTCCGATGCTTCACTTCAGGTTTACTGTATCCCTTGGACCTTCATATTGACAATGAAACACAGAAATTGCATCGGAATTAAATAGAAAAGGCATAATGCCGACTTAAGTACAAGAAGACTAACTCTTCTTACCGACTATGTTTGGAACCATTCCTGTGACACTAGTTATAGATTCCAATGCTTCACTTCAGGTTTACTGTATCCCTCTGACCTTCTTATTGACGATGAAACACAGAAATTGCATCGGAATTAAATACAAAAGGCACAATGCCAACTTAAGTACAAGAAGACTGACTGTTCGCACTGACTATGCTTTGAACCATTCCTGTGACACTAGTTATAGATTACTATGATCCACTTCAGGTTTACTGTATCCCTTGGACCTTCTTAATGACGATGAAACACAGAAATTGCATCGGAATTAAATAGAAAAAGCTCAATGCCGACTTAAGTACAAGAAGACTGACTCTTCTTACTGACTATGTTTGGAACCATTCCTGTGACACTAGTTATAGATTACGATGATTCACTTCAGGTTTACTGTATCCCTTGGACCTTCTTATTGACGATGAAACACAGAAATTGCATCGGAATTAAATAGAAAAGGCACAATGCCGGCTTAAGTACAAGAAGACTGACTTTTCTTACTGACTATGATTGGAACCACTCTTGTGACACTAGTTATAGATTCCGATGTTTCACTTCAGGTTTACTGTATCCCTCTGACCTACTTTTTGACGATGAAACACAGAAATTGCATCGGAATTAAATAGAAAAGGCACAATGCCGACTTAGGTACAAGATGACTGACTCTTCTTACTGTCTATGTTTTGAACAATTCCTGTGACACTAGTCATAGATTCCGATCCTTCACTTCAGATTAACTGTATCCCTTGGACCTTCTTATTGACGATGAATAACAGAAGTTGCATCGGAATTAAATACAAAAGGCGCAATGGCGACTTAAGTACAAGCATACTGACTCTGCTTACTGACTGTTTTGAACCATTCCTGTGACACTAGTTATAGATTCCGATGCTTCACCTCAAGTTTACTGTAAATCTCTGACCTTCCTATTGACGATGAAACACAGATATTGCATCGGAATTAAATACAAAATGCACAATGCCGACTTAAGTACAAGGAGACTGACTCTTCTTTTTGTCTATGATTTGAACCATTCCTGTGACACTAGTTATAGATTCCGATGCTTCACCTCAAGTTTACTGTAAATCTCTGACTCTCCTATTGACGATGAAACACAGATATTGCATCGGAATTAAATACAAAATGCACAATGCCGACTTAAGTACAAGGAGACTGACTCTTCTTTTTGTCTATGATTTGAACCATTAATGTGACACTAGTTATAGATTCCGATGCTTCACTTCAGGTTTACTGTTTCACTTGGACCTTCTTATTGACGATGAAACACAGAAACTGCATCGGAATTAAATACAAAAGGCACAATGACGACTTAAGTACAAGAAGATTGACTCCTCTTACTGACTGTTTTGAACCATTCCTGTGACACTAGTTTTAGATTCCGATGCTTCACTTCAGGTTTACTGTATCCCTCTGACCTTCTTATTGACGATGAAACACAGAAATTGCATCGGAATTAAATACAAAAGGCACAATGCCGACTTAAGTACAAGAAGACTGACTCTTCTTACTGTCTATGTTTTGAACCATTCCTGTGACACAAGTTATAGATTCCGATGCCTCACTTTAGGTTTACCGTATCCCTTGCGTTTTCTTATTGACGATGAAACACAGAAATTGCATCGGAATTAAATACAAAAGGCACAATGCCGACTTAAGTACAATAAGACTGACCCTTCTTACTGTCTATGTTTGGACCCGTTCCTGTGACACTAGTTATAGATTCCAATGCTTCTTTCAGGTTTACTGTATCCCTCTGACCTTCTTATTGTCGATGAAACACAGAAATTGCATCGGAATTAAATCCAAAAGGCACAATGCCGACTTAAGTACAAGAAGACTGACTCTTCGTACTGACTATGTTTTGAACCATTCCTGTGACACTAGTTATAGATTACGATGACTCACTTAAGGTATACTGTATCCCTTGGACCTTCTTATTGACGATGAAACACAGGAATTGCATCGGATTTAATTAGAAAAGGCACAATGCCGACTTAAGTACAAGTAGACTGACTCTTCATACTGACTGTGTTTGGAACCATTCCTGTGACACTAGTTATAGATTCCGATGCTTCACTTCAGGTTTACTGTTTCCCTCTGACCTTCTTATTGACGATGAAACACAGAAATTGCATCGGAATTAAATACAAAAGGCACAATGCCGACTTAAGCACACGAAGACTGACTCTTGTTACTGTCTATGTTTTGAACCATTCCTGTGACAGTAGTTATAGATTCCAATGCTTCACTTAAGGTTTACTGTATCCCTAGCACCTTCTTATTGACGATGAAACACAGAAATTGCATCGGAATTAAATACAACAGGCACAATTCCGACTTAAGTACAAGAAGACTGACCATTCTTACTGTCTATGTTTTGAACCATTCCTGTGACACAAGTTATAGATTCCGATGCCTCACTTCAGGTTTACTGTATCCCTTGCGCTTTCTTATTGACGATGAAACACAGAAATTGCATCGGAATTAAATACAAAAGGCACAATGCCGACTTAAGTACAATAAGACTGAATCTTCTTACTGTCTATGTTTGGACCCGTTCCTGTGACACTAGTTATAGATTCCAATGCTTCACTTAAGGTTTACTGTATCCCTCTGACCCTCTTATTGACGATGAAACACAGAAATTGCATCGGAATTAAATACAAAAGGCACAATGCCAACTTAAGTACAAGAAGACTCACTGTTCACACTGACTATGTTTTGAACCATTCCTGTGACACTAGTTATAGATTACGATGATTCACTTCAGGTTGACTGTATCCCTTGGACCTTCTTATTGACGATGAAACACAGAAATTGCATCGGATTTAATTAGAAAAGGCACAATGCCGACTTAAGTACAAGTAGACTGACTCTTCATACTGACTGTGTTTGGAACCATTCCTGTGACACTAGTTATAGATTCCGATGCTTCACTTCAGGTTTACTGTTTCCCTCTGACCTTCTTATTGACGATGAAACACAGAAATTGCACCTGAATTAAATACAAAAGGCACAATGACGACTTAAGCACACGAAGACTGAATCTTGTTACTCTCTATGTTTTGAACCATTCCTGTGACAGTAGTTATAGATTCCAATGCTTCACTTAAGGTTTACTGTATCCCTTGCACCTTCTTATTGACGATGAAACACAGAAATTGCATCGGAATTAAATACAAAAGGCACAATGCCGACTTAAGTACAAGAAGACTGACCATTCTTACTGTCTATGCTTTGAACCATTTCTGCGACACTAGCTTTGGATTCCGGTGCTTCACTTCAGGTTTACTGTATCCCTCTGACCCTCTTATTGTTGATGAAACACAGAAATTGCATCGGAATTAAATACAAAAGGCACAATGCCGACTTATGCACAAGCAGACTGACTCTTGGTACTGACTATGTTTTGAACTATTCGTGTGACACTAGTTATAGATTCCGATGAGTCACCTCAGGTTTACTGTATCCTTTGGACCTTCGTATTTACGATGAATCACAGAAATTGCATCGGAATTAAATAGAAAAGGCACAATGCCGACTTAAGTACAAGAAGACTGACTCATCTTACTGACTATGTTTTGAACCTTCCTGTAAATCTAGTTATAGATTCCGATGCTTCACTTCAGGTTTACTGTATCCCTCGGACCTTCATATTGACAATGAAACACAGAAATTGCATCGGAATTAAATAGAAAAGCATAATGCCGACTTAAGTACAAGAAGACTAACTCTTCTTACCGACTATGTTTGGAACCATCCTGTGACACTAGTTATAGATTCCGATGCTTCACTTCAGGTTTACTGTATCCCTTGGACCTTCATATTGACAATGAAACACAGAAATTGCATCGGAATTAAATAGAAAAGGCATAATGCCGACTTAAGTACAAGAAGACTAACTCTTCTTACCGACTATGTTTGGAACCATTCCTGTGACACTAGTTATAGATTCCAATGCTTCACTTCAGGTTTACTGTATCCCTCTGACCTTCTTATTGACGATGAAACACAGAAATTGCATCGGAATTAAATACAAAAGGCACAATGCCAACTTAAGTACAAGAAGACTGACTGTTCGCACTGACTATGTTTTGAACCATTCCTGTGACACTAGTTATAGATTACTATGATCCACTTCAGGTTTACTGTATCCCTTGGACCTTCTTAATGACGATGAAACACAGAAATTGCATCGGAATTAAATAGAAAAAGCTCAATGCCGACTTAAGTACAAGAAGACTGACTCTTCTTACTGACTATGTTTGGAACCATTCCTGTGACACTAGTTATAGATTACGATGATTCACTTCAGGTTTACTGTATCCCTTGGACCTTCTTATTGACGATGAAACACAGAAATTGCATCGGAATTAAATAGAAAAGGCACAATGCCGGCTTAAGTACAAGAAGACTGACTTTTCTTACTGACTATGATTGGAACCACTCTTGTGACACTAGTTATAGATTCCGATGTTTCACTTCAGGTTTACTGTATCCCTCTGACCTACTTTTTGACGATGAAACACAGAAATTGCATCGGAATTAAATAGAAAAGGCACAATGCCGACTTAGGTACAAGATGACTGACTCTTCTTACTGTCTATGTTTTGAACAATTCCTGTGACACTAGTCATAGATTCCGATCCTTCACTTCAGATTAACTGTATCCCTTGGACCTTCTTATTGACGATGAATAACAGAAGTTGCATCGGAATTAAATACAAAAGGCGCAATGGCGACTTAAGTACAAGCATACTGACTCTGCTTACTGGCTGTTTTGAACCATTCCTGTGACACTAGTTATAGATTCCGATGCTTCACCTCAAGTTTACTGTAAATCTCTGACCTTCCTATTGACGATGAAACACAGATATTGCATCGGAATTAAATACAAAATGCACAATGCCGACTTAAGTACAAGGAGACTGACTCTTCTTTTTGTCTATGATTTGAACCATTCCTGTGACACTAGTTATAGATTCCGATGCTTCACCTCAAGTTTACTGTAAATCTCTGACTCTCCTATTGACGATGAAACACAGATATTGCATCGGAATTAAATACAAAATGCACAATGCCGACTTAAGTACAAGGAGACTGACTCTTCTTTTTGTCTATGATTTGAACCATTCCTGTGACACTAGTTATAGATTCCGATGCTTCACTTCAGGTTTACTGTTTCACTTGGACCTTCTTATTGACGATGAAACACAGAAACTGCATCGGAATTAAATACAAAAGGCACAATGACGACTTAAGTACAAGAAGACTGACTCCTCTTACTGACTGTTTTGAACCATTCCTGTGACACTAGTTTTAGATTCCGATGCTTCACTTCAGGTTTACTGTATCCCTCTGACCTTCTTATTGACGATGAAACACAGAAATTGCATCGGAATTAAATACAAAAGGCACAATGCCGACTTAAGTACAAGAAGACTGACTCTTCTTACTGTCTATGTTTTGAACCATTCCTGTGACACAAGTTATAGATTCCGATGCCTCACTTTAGGTTTACCGTATCCCTTGCGCTTTCTTATTGACGATGAAACACAGAAATTGCATCGGAATTAAATACAAAAGGCACAATGCCGACTTAAGTACAATAAGACTGACCCTTCTTACTGTCTATGTTTGGACCCGTTCCTGTGACACTAGTTATAGATTCCAATGCTTCTTTCAGGTTTACTGTATCCCTCTGACCTTCTTATTGTCGATGAAACACAGAAATTGCATCGGAATTAAATCCAAAAGGCACAATGCCGACTTAAGTACAAGAAGACTGACTCTTCGTACTGACTATGTTTTGAACCATTCCTGTGACACTAGTTATAGATTACGATGACTCACTTAAGGTATACTGTATCCCTTGGACCTTCTTATTGACGATGAAACACAGGAATTGCATCGGATTTAATTAGAAAACGCACAATGCCGACTTAAGTACAAGTAGACTGACTCTTCATACTGACTGTGTTTGGAACCATTCCTGTGACACTAGTTATAGATTCCGATGCTTCACTTCAGGTTTACTGTTTCCCTCTGACCTTCTTATTGACGATGAAACACAGAAATTGCATCGGAATTAAATACAAAAGGCACAATGCCGACTTAAGCACACGAAGACTGACTCTTGTTACTGTCTATGTTTTGAACCATTCCTGTGACAGTAGTTATAGATTCCAATGCTTCACTTAAGGTTTACTGTATCCCTAGCACCTTCTTATTGACGATGAAACACAGAAATTGCATCGGAATTAAATACAACAGGCACAATTCCGACTTAAGTACAAGAAGACTGACCATTCTTACTGTCTATGTTTTGAACCATTCCTGTGACACAAGTTATAGATTCCGATGCCTCACTTCAGGTTTACTGTATCCCTTGCGCTTTCTTATTGACGATGAAACACAGAAATTGCATCGGAATTAAATACAAAAGGCACAATGCCGACTTAAGTACAATAAGACTGAATCTTCTTACTGTCTATGTTTGGACCCGTTCCTGTGACACTAGTTATAGATTCCAATGCTTCACTTAAGGTTTACTGTATCCCTCTGACCCTCTTATTGACGATGAAACACAGAAATTGCATCGGAATGAAATACAAAAGGCACAATGCCAACTTAAGTACAAGAAGACTCACTGTTCGCACTGACTATGTTTTGAACCATTCCTGTGACACTAGTTATAGATTACGATGATTCACTTCAGGTTGACTGTATCCCTTGGACCTTCTTATTGACGATGAAACACAGAAATTGCATCGGATTTAATTAGAAAAGGCACAATGCCGACTTAAGTACAAGTAGACTTACTCTTCATACTGACTGTGTTTGGAACCATTCCTGTGACACTAGTTATAGATTCCGATGCTTCACTTCAGGTTTACTGTTTCCCTCTGACCTTCTTATTGACGATGAAACACAGAAATTGCACCTGAATTAAATACAAAAGGCACAATGCCGACTTAAGCACACGAAGACTGAATCTTGTTACTGTCTATGTTTTGAACCATTCCTGTGACACTAGTTATAGATTCCAATGCTTCACTTAAGGTTTACTGTATCCCTTGCACCTTCTTATTGACGATGAAACACAGAAATTGCATCGGAATTAAATGCAAAAGGCACAATGCCGACTTAAGTACAAGAAAACTGACCATTCTTACTGTCTATGCTTTGAACCATTCCTGCGACACTAGCTTTGGATCCGGTGCTTCACTTCAGGTTTACTGTATCCCTCTGACCCTCTTATTGACGATGAAACACAGAAATTGCATCGGAATTAAATACAAAAGGCACAATGCCGACTTATGTACAAGCAGACTGACTCTTGGTACTGACTATGTTTTGAACTATTCCTGTGACACTAGTTATAGATTCCGATGAGTCACCTCAGGTTTACTGTATCCTTTGGACCTTCGTATTTACGATGAAACACAGAAATTGCATCGGAATTAATTAGAAAAGGCACAATGCCGACTTAAGTACAAGAAGACTGACTCATCTTACTGACTATGTTTTGAACCTTCCTGTGAATCTAGTTATAGATTCCGATGCTTCACTTCAGGTTTACTGTATCCCTCGGACCTTCATATTGACAATGAAACACAGAAATTGCATCGGAATTAAATAGAAAAGGCATAATGCCGACTTAAGTACAAGAAGACTAACTCTTCTTACCGACTATGTTTGGAACCATTCCTGTGACACTAGTTATAGATTCCGGTGCTTCACTTCAGGTTTACTGTATCCCGTGCACCTTCTTATTGACGATGAAACACAGAAAATGCATCGGAATTAATTACAAAAGGCACAATGCCGACTTAAGTACAAGAAGACAGACTGTTCGCACTGACTATGTTTTGAACCATTCCCGTGACACTAGTTATAGATTACGATGATTCACTTCAGGTTTACTGTATCCCTCTGACCTTCTTATTGACGATGAAACACAGAAAATGCATCGGAATTAAATACAAAAGGCACAATGACGACTTAAGTACAAGAAGACTGACTCTTCTTACTGACTGTTTTGAACCATTCCTGTGACACTAGTTATAGATTCCGATGCTTCACTTCAGGTTTACTGTATCCCTCTGACCTTCTTATTGACGATGAAACACAGAAATTGCATCGGAATTAAATACAAAAGGCACAATGCCAACTTAAGTACAAGAAGACTGACTGTTCGCACTGACTATGCTTTGAACCATTCCTGTGACACTAGTTATAGATTACTATGATTCACTTCACGTTTACTGTATCCCTTGGACCTTCTTAATGACGATGAAACACAGAAATTGCATCGGAATTAAATAGAAAAGGCTCAATGCCGACTTAAGTACAAGAAGACTGACTCTTCTTACTGACTATGTTTGGAACCATTCCTGTGACACTAGTTATAGATTACGATGATTCACTTCAGGTTTACTGTATCCCTTGGACCTTCTTATTGACGATGAAACACAGAAATTGCATCGGAATTAAATAGAAAAGGCACAATGCCGGCTTAAGTACAAGAAGACTGACTCTTCTTACTAACTATGATTGGAACCATTCCTGTGACACTAGTTATAGATTCCGATGTTTCACTTCAGGTTTACTGTATCCCTCTGACCTTCTTTTTGACGATGAAACACAGAAATTGCATCGGAATTAAATAGAAAAGACACAATGCCGACTTAAGTACAAGATGACTGACTCTTCTTACTGTCTATGTTTTGAACAATTCCTGTGACACTGGTCATAGATTCCGATCCTTCACTTCAGATTAACTGTATCCCTTGGACCGTCTTATTGACGATGAATAACAGAAGTTGCATCGGAATTAAGTACAAAAGGCGCAATGGCGACTTAAGTACAAGCATACTGACTCTGCTTACTGACTGTTTTGAACCATTCCTGTGACACTAGTTATAGATTCCGATGCTTCACCTCAAGTTTACTGTAAATCTCTGACCTTCCTATTGACGATGAAACACAGATATTGCATCGGAATTAAATACAAAATGCACAATGCCGACTTAAGTACAAGGAGACTGACTCTTCTTTTTGTCTATGATTTGAACCATTCCTGTGACACTAGTTATAGATTCCGATTCTTCACTTCAGGTTTACTGTATCAATTGGACCTTCTTATTGACGATGAAACACAGAAAATGAATCGGAATTAAATACAAAAGGCACAATGCCGCCTTAAGTACAAGAAGACTGACCCTTCTTACTGTTTATGTTTTGAACCATTCCTGTGACACTAGTTATAGATTCCGATGCTTCACTTCAGGTTTACTGTATCCCTCTGACCTTCTTGTTGACGATGAAACACAGAAATTTCATCGGAATTAAATACAAAAGGCACAATGCCCACTTAAGTACAAGAAGACTGACTCTTCGTACTGACTATGTTTTGAACCATTCCTGTGACACTAGTTATAGATTCCGATGATTCACTTCAGGTTTACTGTATCCTTTGGACCGTCTTATTTACGATGAAACACAGAAACTGCATCGGAATTAAATACAAAAGGCACAATGACGACTTAAGTACAAGAAGACTGACTCCTCTTACTGACTGTTTTGAACCATTCCTGTGACACTTGTTTTAGAATCCGATGCTTCACTTCAGGTTTACTGTATCCCTCTGACCTTCTTATTGACGATGAAACACAGAAATTGCATCGGAATTAAATACAAAAGGCACAATGCCGACTTAAGTACAAGAAGACTGACTCTTCTTACTGTCTATGTTTTGAACCATTCCTGTGACAAAAGTTATAGATTCCGATGCCTCACTTCAGGTTTACTGTATCCCTTGCGCCTTCTTACTGACGATGAAACACAGAAATTGCATCGGAATTAAATACAAAAGGCACAATGCCGACTGAAGTACAATAAGACTGACCCTTCTTACTGTCTATGTTTTGAACCATTCCTGTGATACTAGTTATAGATTCCGATGCTTCACTTTAGGTTTACTGTATCCCTCTGACCTTCTTATTGTCGATGAAACACAGAAATTGCATCGGAATTAAATCCAAAAGGCACAATGCCGACTTAAGTACAAGTAGACTGACTCTTCGTACTGACTATGTTTTGAACCATTCCTGTGACACTAGTTATAGATTACGATAATTCACTTCAGGTTTACTGTATCCCTTGGACCTTTTTATGACGATGAAACACAGAAATTGCATCGGAATTAAACACAAAAGGCACAATGCCGACTTAAGTATAAGTAGACTGACTCTTCTTACTGACTGTGTTTGAAACCATTCCTGTGATACTAGTTATAGTTTCCGATGCTTCACTTCAGGTTTACTGTATCCCTCTGACCTTCTTATTGACGATGAAACGCAGAAACTACATCGCAATTAAGTACAAAAGGCACAATGCCGACTTAAGTACAAGAAGACTGAATCTTCTTACTGTCTATGTTTTGAACCATTCCTGTGACACAAGTTATAGATTCCGATGCCTCACTTCAGGTTTACCGTATCCCTTGCGCTTTCTTATTGACGATGAAACACAGAAATTGCATCGAGTTTAATTAGAAAAGGCACAATGCCGACTTAAGTACAAGTAGACTGACTCTTCATACTGACTGTGTTTGGAACCATTCCTGTGACACTAGTTATAGATTCCGATGCTTCACTTCAGGTTTACTGTTTCCCTCTGACCTTCTTATTGACGATGAAACACAGAAATTGCATCGGAATTAAATACAAAAGGCACAATGCCGACTTAAGCACACGAAGACTGACTCTTGTTACTGTCTATGTTTTGAACCATTCCTGTGACAGTAGTTATAGATTCCAATGCTTCACTTAAGGTTTACTGTATCCCTTGCACCTTCTTATTGACGATGAAACACAGAAATTGCATCGGAATTAAATACAACAGGCACAATGCCGACTTTAGTACAAGAAGACTGACCATTCTTACTGTCTATGTTTTGAACCATTCCTGCGACACTAGCTTTGGATTCCGATGCTTCACTTCAGGTTTACTGTATCCCTCTGACCCTCTTATTGACGATGAAACACAGAAATTGCATCGGAATTAAATACAAAAGGCTCAATGCCGACTTATGTACAAGCAGACTGACTGTTGGTACTGACTAGGTTTGAACTATTCCTGTGACACTAGTTATAGATTCCGATGAGTGACCTCAGGTTTACTGTATCCTTGGGACCTTCTTATTTACGATGAAACACAGAAATTGCATCGGAATTAAATAGAAAAGGCACAATGCCGTCTTAAGTACAAGAAGACTGACTCATCTTACTGACTATGTTTTGAACCATCCTGTGAATCTAGTTATAGATTCCGATGCTTCACTTCAGGTTTACTGTATCCCTCGGACCTTCATATTGACAATGAAACACAGAAATTGCATCGGAATTAAATAGAAAAGGCATAATGCCGACTTAAGTACAAGAAGACTAACTCTTCTTACCAACTATGTTTGGGACCATTCCTGTAACACTAGTTATAGATTCCGATGCTTCACTTCAGGTTTACTGTATCCCTTGCACCTTCTTATTGACGATGAAACACAGAAATTGCATCGGAATTAATTACAAAAGGCACAATGCCGACTTAAGTACAAGAGGACTGACTCTTCGCACTGACTATGTTTTGAACCATTCCTGTGACACTAGTTATAGATTACGATGATTCACTTCAGGTTTACTGTATCCCTTGGACCTTCTTAATGACGATGAAACACAGAAATTGCATCGGAATTAAATAGAAAAGGCTCAATGCCGGCTTAAGTACAAGAAGACTGACTCTTCTTACTGACTATGTTTGGAACCATTCCTGTGACACTAGTTATAGATTCCGATGCTTCACTTCAGGTTTACTTTATCCCTCTGACCTTCTTATTGGCGATGAAACACAGAAAATGCATCGGAATTAAATACAAAAGGCACAATGACGACTTAAGTACAAGAAGACTGACTCTTCTTACTGATTGTTTGGACCTTCCTGTGACAATAGTTATAGATTCCGATGCTTCACTTCAGGTTTACTGTATCCCTCTGACCTTCTTATTGACGATGAAACACAGAAATTGCATCGGAATTAAATACAAATGGCTCAATGCCGACTTAGGAGCGAGAAGACAGACCCTTCTTACTGTCTATGTTTTGAACCATTCCTGTGACACTTGTTATAGATTCCGATGCTTCTCTTCAGGTTTACTGTATCCCTTGGACCTTCTTATTGACGATGAAACACAGAAATTGCATCGGAATTAAATACAAATGGCACAATGCCGACTTAAGTTCAAGAAGACTGACTCTTCGTACTGACTATGATTTGGACCATTCCTGTGACACTATTTATAGATTACGATGATTCACTTCAGGTTTACTGTATCACTTGGACCTTCTTAGTGACGATGAAACACAGAAATTGCATCGGAAATTAATAGAAAAGGCACAATGCCGACTTAAGTACAAGAAGACTGTCTCCAATTACTGACTATGTTTGGAAACATTCCTGTGACACTAGTTATAGATTCCGATGCTTCACTTCAGGTTTACTGTATCCCTTGCACCTTCTTATTGACGATGAAACACAGAAATTGCATCGGAATTAAATGCAAAAGGCACAATGCCGACTTAAGTACAAGAAGACTGACCATTCTTACTGTCTATGTTTTGAACCATTCCTGCGACACTAGCTTTGGTTTCCGATGCTTCACTTCAGGTTTACTGTATCCCTCTGACCCTCTTACTGACGATGAAACACAGAAATTGCATCGGAATTAAATACAAAAGGCTCAATGCCGACTTATGTACAAGCAGACTGACTCTTGGTACTGACTATGTTTTGAACTATTCCTGTGACACTAGTTATAGATTCCGATGAGTGACCTCAGGTTTACTGTATCCTTTGGACCTTCTTATTTACGATGAAACACAGAAATTGCATCGGAATTGAATAGAAAATGCACAATGCCGACTTAAGTACAAGAAGACTGACTCATCTTACTGACTATGTTTTGAACCATCCTGTGAATCTAGTTATAGATTCCGATGCTTCACTTCAGGTTTACTGCATCCCTCGGACCTTCATATTGACAATGAAACACAGAAATTGCATCGGAATTAAATAGAAAAGGCATACTGCCGACTTAAGTACAAGAAGACTAACTCTTCTTACCGACTATGTTTGGGACCATTCCTGTGACACTAGTTATAGATTCCGATGCTTCACTTCAGGTTTACTGTATCTCTTGCACCCTCTTATTGACGATGAAACACAGAAATTGCATCGGAATTAATTACAAAAGGCACAATGCCGACTTAAGTACAAGAAGACTGACTGTTTGCACTGACTATGCTTTGAACCATTCCTGTGACACTAGTTATAGATTACGATGATTCACTTCAGGTTTACTGTATCCCTTGGACCTTCTTAATGACGATAAAACACAGAAATTGCATCGGAATTAAATAGAAAAGGCTCAATGCCGACTTAAGTACAAGAAGACGGACTCTTCTTACTGACTATGTTTGGAAAAATTCCTGTGACACTAGTTATAGATTCCGATCCTTCACTTCAGGTTTACTGTATCCCTCTGACCTTCTTATTGACGATGAAACACAGAAAATGCATCGGAATTAAATACAAAAGGCACAATGCCGACTTAAGTACAATAAGACTGATCCTTCTTACTGTCTATGTTTTGAACCGTTCCTGTGACACTAGTTATAGTTTGCGATGCTTCCCTCAGGTTTACTGTATCCCTCTGACCTTATTATTGTCGATGAAACACAGAAATTGCATCGGAATTAAATCCAAAAGGCACAATGCCGACTTAAGTACAAGAAGACTGACTCTTCGTACTGACTATGTTTCGAACCATTCCTGTGACACTAGTTATAGATTACGATGATTCACTTCAGGTTTACTGTATCCCTTGGACCTTCTTATTGACGATGAAACACAGAAATTGCATCGGATTTAAATAGAAAAAGCACAATGCCGACTTAAGTACAAGTAGACTGACTCTTCTTACTGACTGTGTTTTGAACCATTCCTGTGACACTAGCTTTGGATTCCGATGCTTCGCTTCTGGTTTACTGAATCCCTCTGACCTTCTTACTGACGATGAAGCACAGAAATTGCATCGGAATTAAATACAAAAGGTACAATGCCGACTTATGTACAAGAAGACTGACTCTTGGTACTTACTAAGTTTTGAACTATTCCTGTGACACTAGTTATAGATTCCGATGCTTCACTTCAGGTTTACTGTATCCCTTGCACCTTCTTATTGACGATGAAACACAGAAATTGCATCGGAAGTAATTACAAAAGGCACAATGCCGACTTAAGTACAAGAAAACAGACTCTTCGCACTGGCTATGTTTTGAACCATTCCTGTGACACTAGTTATAGATTCGAATGATTCACTTCAGGTTTACTGTATCTCTTGGACCTTCTTATTGACGATGAAACACAGAAATTGCATCGGAATTAAATAGAAAAGGCTCAATGCCGACTTAAGTACAAGAAGACTGACTCTTCTTACCGTCTATGCTTTGAACCATTCCTGTAACACTAGTTATAGATTCCGATGCTTCACTTCAGGTTTACTGTACCCCTCTGAACTTCTTATTGACGATGAAACACAGAAATTGCATCGGAATTAAATACAAAAGGCACAATGCCGACTTAAGAACAAGAAGACTTTCCCTTCTTACTGTATATGTTTTGAACCATTCCTGTGACACTAGTTATAGATTCTGATGCTTCTCTTCGGGTTTACTGTACCCCTCTGACCTTCTTATTGACGGTGAAACACAGAAATTGCATCGGAATTAAATACAAATGGCACAATGCAGACTTAAGTACAAGAAGACTGGCTCTTCGTACTGACTATGCTTTGGACCATTCCTGTGACACTAGTTATAGATTCCGATGCTTCACTTCAGGTTTACTGTATCCCTTGGACCTTCTAATTGACGATGAAACACAGGAATTGCATCGGAATTGAATAGAAATGGCACAATGCCGACTTAAGTTCAAGAAGACTGTCTCTAATTACTGACTATGATTGGAACCATCCCTGTGACACTAGTTATAGATTCCGATGCTTCACTTCAGGTTTACTGTATCCCTCTGACCTTCCTATTGACGATGAAACAGAGAAAATGCATCGGAATTAAATACAAAAGGCACAATGACGACTTACGTACAAGAAGACTGATTCTTCTTACTGACAGTTTTGAACCATTCCTGTGACTCAAGTTATAGATTCCGATGCTTCACTTCAGGTTTACTGTATCCCTTGCACCTTCTTATTGGCGATGAAACACAGAAATTGCATGGGAATTAAATACAAAAGGCACAATGCCGACTTAAGTACAAGAAGACTGACCCTTCTTACAGTCTATGTTTTGCAACTTTCCTCTGACACTAGTTATAGATTCCGATGCTTCACTTCAGGTTTACTGTATCCCTTGGACCTTCTTATTGACGATGAAACACAGAAATTGCATCGGAATTAAATAGAAAAGGCACAATGCCGACTTAAGTACAAGAAGACTGACTCTTCTTACTGACTGCTTTGAACCATTCCTGTCGCACTAGTTATATATTCCGATGCTTCACTTCAGTGTCACTGTATCCCTCTGACATTCCTATTGACGATGAAACACAAAAATTGCATCGGAATTAAATACAAAAGGCACAATGCCGACTTAAGTACAAGAAGACTGACTGTTTGCACTGACTATGTTTTGAACCATTCCTGTGACACTAGTTATAGATTACGATGATTCACTTCAGGTTTACTGTATCCCTTGGACCATCTTAATGACGATGAAACACAGAAATTGCATCGGAATTAAATAGAAAAGGCTCAATGCCG
Source organism: Schistocerca piceifrons (assembly GCF_021461385.2). Lineage (NCBI taxonomy): Eukaryota > Metazoa > Arthropoda > Insecta > Orthoptera > Acrididae > Schistocerca > Schistocerca piceifrons. Next base: position 151,892 of record NW_025727791.1, read on the forward strand.
ACTTAAGTACAAGAAGACTGACTCTTCTTACTGACTATGTTTGGAACCATTCCTGTGACACTAGTTATAGATTCCGATGCTTCACTTCAGGTTTACGTTATCCCTCTGACCTTCTTATTGGCGATGAAACACAGAAAATGCATCGGAATTAAATACAAAAGGCACAATGACGACTTAAGTACAAGAAGACTGACTCTTCTTACTGATTGTTTTGAACCTTCCTGTGACAATAGTTATAGATTCCGATGCTTCACTTCAGGTTTACTGTATCCCTTTGACCTTCTTATTGACGATGAAACACAGAAATTGCATCGGAATTAAATACAAAAGGCACAATGCCGACTTAAGAGCGAGAAGACAGACCCTTCTTACTGTCTATGTTTTGAACCATTCCTGTGACACTTGTTATAGATTTCGATGCTTCTCTTCAGGTTTACTGTATCCCTTGGACCTTCTTATTGACGATGAAACACAGAAATTGCATCGGAATTAAATACAAATGGCACAATGCCGACTAAAGTTCAAGAAGACTGACTCTTCGTACTGACTATGATTTGGACCATTCCTGTGACACTATTTATAGATTACGATGATTCACTTCAGGTTTACTGTATCACTTGGACCTTCTTAGTGACGGTGAAACACAGAAATTGCATCGGAAATTAATTGAAAAGGCACAATGCCGACTTAAGTACAAGAAGACTGTCTCTAATTACTGACTATGTTTGGAAACATTCCTGTGACACTAGTTATAGATTCCGATGCTTCACTTCAGGTTTACTGTATCCCTTGCACCTTCTTATTGACGATTAAACACAGAAATTGCATCGGAATTAAATGCAAAAGGCACAATGCCGACTTAAGTACAAGGAGACTGACCATTCTTACTGTCTATATTTTGAACCATTCCTGCGACACTAGCTTTGGTTTCCGATGCTTCACTTCAGGTTTACTGTATCCCTCTGACCCTCTTACTGACGATGAAACACAGAAATTGCATCGGAATTATATACAAAAGGCTCAATGCCGACTTATGTACAAGCAGACTGACTCTTGGTACTGACTATGCTTTGAACTATTCCTGTGACACTAGTTATAGATTCCGATGAGTGACCTCAGGTTTACTGTATCCTTTGGACCTTCTTATTTACGATGAAACACAGAAATTGCATCGGAATTGAATAGAAAAGGCACAATGCCGACTTAAGTACAAGAAGACTGACTCATCTTACTGACTATGTTTTGAACCATCCTGTGAATCTAGTTATAGATTCCGATGCTTCACTTCAGGTTTACTGTATCCCTCGGACCTTCATATTGACAATGAAACACAGAAATTGCATCGGAATTAAATAGAAAGGGCATAATGCCGACTTAAGTACAAGAAGACTAACTCTTCTTACCGACTATGTTTGGGACCATTCCTGTGACACTAGTTATAGATTCCGATGCTTCACTTCAGGTTTACTGTATCCCTTGCACCCTCTTATTGACGATGAAACACAGAAATTGCATCGGAATTAATTACAAAAGGCACAATGCCGACTTAAGTACAAGAAGACTGACTGTTTGCACTGACTATGTTTTGAACCATTCCTGTGACACTAGTTATAGATTACGATGATTCACTTCAGGTTTACTGTATCCCTTGGACCTTCTTAATGACGATAAAACACAGAAATTGCATCGGAATTAAATAGAAAAGGCTCAATGCCGACTTAAGTACAAGAAGACTGACTCTTCTTACTGACTATGTTTGGAAAAATTCCTGTGACACTAGTTATAGATTCCGATGCTTCACTTCAGGTTTACTGTATCCCTCTGACCTTCTTATTGTCGATGAAACACAGAAAATGCATCGGAATTAAATACAAAAGGCACAATGCCGACTTAAGTACAATAAGACTGATCCTTCTTACTGTCTATGTTTTGAACCGTTCCTGTGACACTAGTTATAGTTTCCGATGCTTCCCTCAGGTTTGCTGTATCCCTCTGACCTTATTATTGTCGATGAAACACAGAAATTGCATCGGAATTAAATCCAAAAGGCACAATGCCGACTTAAGTACAAGAAGACTGACTCTTCGTACTGACTATGTTTCGAACCATTCCTGTGACACTAGTTATAGATTACGATGATTCACTTCAGGTTTACTGTATCCCTTGGACCTTCTTATTGACGATGAAACACAGAAATTGCATCGGATTTAAATAGAAAAGGCACAATGCCGACTTAAGTACAAGTAGACTGACTCTTCTTACTGACTGTGTTTGAACCATTCCTGTGACACTAGCTTTGGATTCCGATGCTTCACTTCTGGTTTACTGTATCCCTCTGACCTTCTTATTGACGATGAAGCACAGAAATTGCATCGGAATTAAATACAAAAGGTACAATGCCGACTTATGTACAAGAAGACTGACTCTTGGTACTTACTATGTTTTGAACTATTCCTGTGACACTAGTTATAGATTCCGATGCTTCACTTCAGGTTTACTGTATCCCTTGCACCTTCTTATTGACGATGAAACACAGAAATTGCATCGGAATTAATTACAAAAGGCACAATGCCGACTTAAGTACAAGAAGACTGACTCTTCGCACTGACTATGTTTTGAACCATTCCTGTGACACTAGTTATAGATTCGAATGATTCGCTTCAGGTTTACTGTGTCCCTTGGACCTTCTTATTGACGATGAAAGACAGAAATTGCATCGGAATTAAATAGAAAAGGCACAATGCCGACTTAAGTACAAGAAGACTGACTCATCTTACTGACTATGTTTTGAACTTTCCTGTGAAACTAGTTATAGATTCCGATGCTTCACTGCAGGTTTACTGTATCCCTCTGACCTTCTTATTGACGATGAAACAGAGAAATTGCATCGGAATTAAATAGAAAAGGCATAATGCCGACTTAAGTACAAGAAGACTAACTCTTCTTACCGACTATGATTGGAACCATTCCTGTGACACTAGTTATAGATTCCGATGCTTCACTTCAGGTTTACTGTATCCCTTGCACCTTCTTATTGACGATGAACCACAGAAATTGCATCGGAATTAATTACAAAATGCACAATGCCGACTTAAGTTCAAGAAGACAGACTCTTCGCACTGGCTATGTTTTGAACCATTCCTGTGACACTAGTTATAGATTCGAATGATTCACTTCAGGTTTACTGTATCTCTTGGACCTTCTTATTGACGATGAAACACAGAAATTGCATCGGAATTAAATAGAAAAGGCTCAATGCCGACTTAAGTACAAGAAGAATGACTCTTCTTACTGACTAAGTTTGGAACCATTATTGTGACACTAGTTATAGATTCCGGTGCTTCACTTCAGGTTTACTGTATCCCTCTGACCTTCTTATTGACGATGAAACACCAAAAATGCATCGGAATTAAATACAAAAGGCACAATGACGACTTAAGTACAAGAAGACTGACTCTTCTTACTGACTGTTTTGAACCTTTCCTGTGACACTCGTTATAGATTCCGATGCTTCACTTCAGGTTTACTGTATCCCTCCGACCTTCTTATTGACGATGAAACACAGAAATTGCATCGGAATTAAATACAAAAGGCACAATGCCGACTTAAGTACAAGAAGACTGACTCTTCTTACCGTCTATGTTTTGAACCATTCCTGTGACACTAGTTATAGATTCCGATGCTTCACTTCAGGTTTACTGTATCCCTCTGAACTTCTTATTGACGATGAAACACAGAAATTGCATCGGAATTAACTAGAAAATGCACAATGCCGACTTAAGTACAAGAAGACTGACTCATCTTACTGACTATGTTTTGAACTTTCCTGTGAAACTAGTTATAGATTCCGATGCTTCACTTCAGGTTTACTGTATCCCTCTGACCTTCTTATTGACGATGAAACACAGAAATTGCATCGGAATTAAATAGAAAAGGCATAATGCCGACTTAAGTACAAGAAGATTAACTCTTCTTACCGACTATGATTGGAACCATTCCTGTGACACTAGTTATAGATTCCGATGCTTCACTTCAGGTTTACTGTATCCCTTGCACCTTCTTATTGACGATGAAACACAGAAATTGCATCGGAATTAATTACAAAAGGCACAATGCCGACTTAAGTACAAGAAGACAGACTCTTCGCACTGGCTATGTTTTGAACCATTCCTGTGACACTAGTTATAGATTCGAATGATTCACTTCAGGTTTACTGTATCTCTTGGACCTTCTTATTGACGATGAAACACAGAAATTGCATCGGAATTAAATAGAAAAGGCTCAATGCCGACTTAAGTACAAGAAGAATGACTCTTCTTACTGACTAAGTTTGGAACCATTATTGTGACACTAGTTATAGATTCCGATGCTTCACTTCAGGTTTACTGTATCCCTCTGAACTTCTTATTGACGATGAAACACAGAAATTGCATCGGAATTAAATACAAAAGGCACAATGCCGACTTAAGAACAAGAAGACTTTCCCTTCTTACTGTATATGTTTTGAACCATTCCTGTGACACTAGTTATAGATTCTGATGCTTCTCTTCGGGTTTACTGTACCCCTCTGACCTTCTTATTGACGGTGAAACACAGAAATTGCATCGGAATTAAATACAAATGGTACAATGCAGACTTAAGTACAAGAAGACTGGCTCTTCGTACTGACTATGCTTTGGACCATTCCTGTGACACTAGTTATAGATTCCGATGCTTCACTTCAGGTTTACTGTATCCCTTGGAACTTCTAATTGACGATGAAACACAGGAATTGCATCGGAATTGAATAGAAATGGCACAATGCTGACTTAAGTACAAGAAGACTGTCTCTAATTACTGACTATGATTGGAACCATCCCTGTGACACTAGTTATAGATTCCGATGCTTCACTTCAGGTTTACTGTATCCCTCTGACCTTCCTATTGACGATGAAAGAGAGAAAATGCATCGGAATTAAATACAAAAGGCACAATGACGACTTAAGTACAAGAAGACTGATTCTTCTTACTGACAGTTTTGAACCATTCCTGTGACACAAGTTATAGATTCCGATGCTTCACTTCAGGTTTACTGTATCCCTTGCACCTTCTTATTGAAGATGAAACACAGAAATTGCATGGGAATTAAATACAAAAGGCACAATGCCGACTTAAGTACAAGAAGACTGACCCTTCTTACTGTCTATGTTTTGCAACTTTCCTCTGACACTAGTTATAGATTCCGATGCTTCACTTCAGGTTTACTGTATCCCTTGGACCTTCTTATTGACGATGAAACACATAAATTGTATCGGAATTAAATAGAAAAGGCACAATGCCGACTTAAGTACAAGAAGACTGACTCTTCTTACTGACTGCTTTGAACCATTCCTGTGGCACTAGTTATATATTCCGATGCTTCACTTCAGTGTCACTGTATCATTCTGACATTCCTAATGACGATGAAACACAAAAATTGCATCGGAATTAATTACAAAAGGCACAATGCCAACTTAAGTACAAGAAGACTGACTCTTCTTACTGACTATGCTTTGAACCATTCCTGTGACACTAGTTATAGATTCCGATGCTTCACATCAGGTTTACTGTATCCCTTGGACCTTCTATTCGATGATGAAACACAGAAATTGCATCGGAATTAAATTCCAAAGGCACAATGCCGACTTAAGTACAAGAAGATTGTCCCTTCTTACTGTCTAAGTTTTGAACCATTCCTGTGACACTTTTATGGATTCCGATGCTTCACTTCAGGTTTACTGTATCCCTCTGTCATTCGTATTGACTATGAAACACAGAAATTGCATCGGAATTAAATACAAAAATCACAATGCCGACTTAAGTACAAGAAGACTGACTCTTCCTACTGTCTATGTTTTGAACCATTCCTGTGACACTAGTTATAGATTCCGATGCTTCACTTCAGGTTTACTGTATCCCTCTGACCTTCTTTTTGACGATGAAAACAGAAATTACATCTGAATTAAATACAAAAGGCACAATGCCGACTTAAGTACAAGAAGACTGACTCTTCTTACTGTCTATGTTTTGTTCCAACACTGTGACACTAGTTATAAATTCCGATTCTTCATATCAGGTTTACTGTATCCCTTGGACCTTCTTATTGACGAAAAACTACAGAAATTGCATCGGATTTAAATACAAAATGCACAATGCCGACTTAAGTACAAGAAGGCTGACTCTTCTTACTGACTGTTTTGAACCATTCCTGTGACACTAGTTATATAATCCGATACTTCACTTCAGGTTCACTGTATCCCTCTGACCTTCCTGTTGACGATGAAACACAGAAAATGCATCGGAATTAAATACAAAAGGCACAATGCCAACTTAAGTACAAGAAGACTTACTCTTCTTACTGACTTTGTTTTGAACCTTTCCTGTGACACTAGTTATAGATTCCGATGCTTCACATCAGGTTTACTGTATCCCTTGGACCTTCTTTTTGACGATGAAACACAGAAATTGCATCGGAATTAAATACAAAAGGCACAATGCCGACTTAAGTACAAGAAGACTGACTCTTCGCACTGACTATGTTTGAACCATTCCTGTGACACTAGTTCTGGATACCGATGCTTCACTTCAAGTCTACTTTATCCCTAGGACCTTCTTATTGACGATGAAACACAGAAATTGCATCGGAACTAAATACAACAGGCACAATGCCAACTTAAGTACAATAAGACTGACTCTTCCTACTGCCTATGTTTTGAACGATTCCTGTTACGTTAGTTATTGATTCCGATGCTTCATTTCAGGTTTACTGTATCCCTTGGACCTTCTATTGAGAATGAATAAGAGAAATTGCATGGGAATTAAATACAAAAGTCGCAATGGCAACTTAAGTACAAGCAGACTGACTCTGCTTACTGTCTATGTTATGAACCATTCCTGTGACACTAGTTATAGATTCCGATGCTTCACTTCAGGTTTACTGTAAACCTCTGACCTTCCTATTGACGATGAAACACAGAAATTGCATCGGAATTAAATACAAAATGCACAATGCTGACATAAGTACAAGAAGACTGACTCTTCTTTTTGTTTATGATTTGAACCATTCCTGTGACACTAGTTATAGATTCCGATGCTTCACATCAGGTTTACTGTATCCCTTGGACCTTCTTATTGACGATGAAACACAGAAATTGCATCGGAATTAAATACAAAAGGCACATGCCGACTTAAGTACGAGAAGACTGACTCTTCTTACTGACTGTGTTTTGAACCATTGCTGGGACACTAGTTACAGATTCCGTTGCTTCACTTCAGGTTTACTGTATCACTTTGACCTTCTTATAGACGATGAAACACAGAAATTGCATCGAAAATAAATGCAAAAGGAACGATTCCGACTTAAGTACATGTATACTGAATCTTCCTACTGTCTATGTTTTGAACCATTCCTGTGACACTACTTATAGATTCCGATGCTTCATTTCAGGTTTACTGTATCCCTTGGATCTTCTTATTGACGATGAAACACAGATAGTGCATCGGAGTTAAATACAAAAGGCACAATGTCGACTTAAGTACAAGAAGACAAACTCTTCCTAGTGTCTATTTTTTGAACCATTCCTGTGACACTAGTTATAGATTCCGATGCTTCACTTCAGGTTTACTGTATCCCTCTGACCTTCTTTTTGACGATGAATCACAGAAATTGCATCGGAATTAAATAGAAAAGGCACAATGCCGACATAAGTACAAGAAGACTGACTCATCTTACTGACTATGTTTTGAACAATTCCTGTGACACTAGTTATAGATTCCGATCCTTCACTTCAGATTTACTGTATCCCTTGGACCTTCTTATTGGCGATGAATAACAGAAATTACATGGGAATTAAATAAAAAGGCGCAATGGCGACTTAAGTACAAGCAGACTGACTCTGCTTACTGACTGTTTTGGACCATTCCTGTGACAATAGTTATAGATTCCGATGCTTCACTTCAGGTTTACTGTAAACCTCTGACCTTCCTATTGACGATGAAACACAGAAATTGCATCGGAATTAAATACAAAATGCACAATGCTGACATAAGTACAAGAAGACTGACTCTTCTTTTTGTTTATGATTTGAACCATTCCTGTGACACTAGTTATAGATTCCGATGCTTCACTTCAGGTTTTCTGTATCCCTTGGACCTTCTTATTGACGACGAAACACAGAAAATGCATCGGAAATAAATACAAAAGCCACAATGCCGACTTAAGTACAAGAAGCCTGACCCTTCTTACTGTCTATGTTTTGAACCATTCCTGTGACACTAGTTATAGATTCTGATGCTTCTCTTTGGGTTTACTGTACCCCTCTGACCTTCTTATTGACGGTGAAACACAGAAATAGCATCGGAATTAAATACAAATGGCACAATGCCGACTTAAGTACAAGAAGACTGACTCTTCGTACTGACAATGTTTTGGACCATCCCTGTGACACTAGTTATAGATTCCGATGCTTCACTTCAGGTTTACTGTATCCCTTGGACCTTCTAATTGACGATGAAACACAGAAATTGCATCGGAATTTAATTGAAATGGCACAATGCCGACTTACGTTCAAGAAGACTGTCTCTAATTACTGACTATGTTTGGAACCATTCCTGTGACACTAGTTATAGATTCCGATGCTTCACTTCTGGTTTACTGTATCCCTCTGACCTTCCTATTGACGATGAAACAGAGAAAATGCATCGGAATTAAATACAAAAGGCACAATGACGACTTAAGTACAAGAAGACTGATTTTCTTACTGACAGTTTTGAACCATTCCTGTGACACAAGTTATAGATTCCGATGCTTCACTTCAGGTTTACTGTATCCCTTGCACCTTCTTATTGACGATGAAACACAGAAATTGCATCGGAATTAATTACAAAAGGCACAATGCCAACTTAAGTACAAGAAGACTGACTCTTCTTACTGACTATGCTTTGAACCATTCCTGTGACACTAGTCATAGATTTCGATGCTTCACATCAGGTTTACTGTATCCCTTGGACCTTCTATTTGACGATGAAACACAGAAATTGCATCGGAATTAAATACAAAAGGCACAATGCCGACTTAAGTACAAGAAGATTGTCCCTTCTTACTGTTTAAGTTTTGAACCATTCCTGTGACACTTTTACGGATTCCGATGCTTCACTTCAGGTTTACTGTATCCCTCTGTCATTCGTATTGACGATGAAACAAAGAAATTGCATCGGAATTAAATACAAAAATCACAATGCCGACTTAAGTACAAGAAGACTGACTCTTCCTACTGTCTAAGTTTTGAACCATTCCTGTGACACTAGTTATAGATTCCGATGCTTCACTTCAGGTTTACTGTATCCCTCTGACCTTCTTTTTGACGATGAAAACAGAAATTACACCGGAATTAAACACAAAAGGCACAATGCCGACTTAAGTACAAGAAGACTGTCTCTTCTTACTGTCTATGTTTTGATCCATTCCTGTGACACTAGTTATAAATTCCGATTCTTCATATCAGGTTTACTGTATCCCTTGGACCTTCTTATTGACGAAAAACTACAGAAATTGCATCGGATTTAAATACAAAATGCACAATGCCGACTTAAGTACAAGAAGACTGACTCTTCTTACTGACTATGTTTGAACCATTCCTGTGACGCTAGTTATGGATACCGATGCTTCACTTCAAGTTTACTGTATCCCTCTGACCTTCCTATTGACGATGAAACAGAGAAAATACATCGGAATTAAATACAAAGGGCACAATGCCAACTTAAGTACAAGAAGACTTACTCTTCTTACTGACTTTGTTTTGAACCATTCCTGTGACACTAGTTATAGATTCCGATGCTTCACATCAGGTTTAATGTATCCCTTGGAAATTCTTTTTGACGATGAAACACAGAAATTGCATCGGAATTAAATACAAAAGGCATAATGCCGACTTAAGTACAAGAAGACTGACTCTTCTTACTGACTATGTTTGAACCATTCCTGTGACACTAGTTATGGATACCGATGCTTCACTTCAAGTCTACTTTAACCCTAGGACCTTCTTATTGACGATGAAACACAGAAATTGCATCGGAACTAAATACAAAAGGCACAATGCCGACTTAAGTACAATAAGACTGACTCTTCCTACTGCCTATGTTTTGAACGATTCCTGTTACGTTAGTTATTGATTCCGAGGCTTCACTTCAGGTTTACTGTATCCCTTGGACCTTCTTATTGAGAATGAATAAGAGAAATTGCATGGGAATTAAATACAAAAGGCGCAATGGCGACTTAAGTACAAGCAGACTGACTCTGCTTACTGTCTATGTTTTGAACGATTCCTGTGACACTAGTTATAGATTCCGATGCTTCACTTCAGGTTTACTGTAAACCTCTGACCTTCCTATTGACGATGAAACACAGAAATTGCATCGGAATTAAATACAAAATGCACAATGCTGACATATGTACAAGAAGACTGACTCTTCTTTTTGTTTATGATTTGAACCATTCCTGTGACACTAGTTATAGATTCCGATGCTTCACTTCAGGTTTACTGTGTCCCTTGGACCTTCTTATTGACGATGAAACACAGAAATTGCATCGGAATTAAATACAAAAGGCACATGCCGACTTAAGTACGAGAAGACTGACTCTTCTTACTGACTATGTTTTGAACCATTGCTGTGACACTAGTTATAGATTCCGTTGCTTCACTTCAGGTTTACTGTATTACTTTGCCCTTCTTATAGACGATGAAACACAGAAATTGCATCGGAAATAAATTTAAAAGGCACGATGCCGACTTAAGTACATGTAGACTGAATCTTCCTACTGTCTATGTTTTGAACCATTCCTGTGACACTAGTTATAGATTCCGATGCTTCATTTCAGGTTTACTGTATCCCTTGGATCTTCTTATTGACAATGAAACACGGATAGTGCATCGGAGTTAAATACAAAATGCACAATGTCGACATAAGTACAAGAAGACAAACTCTTCCTAATGTCTTTTTTTTTAACCATTCCTGTGACACTAGTTATAGATTCCGATGCTTCACTTCAGGTTTACTGTATCCCTCTGACCTTCTTTTTGACGATGAAACACAGAAATTGCATCGGAATTAAATAGAAAAGGCACAATGCCGACATAAGTACAAGAAGACTGACTCATCTTACTGACTATGTTTTGAACAATTCCTGTGACACTAGTTATAGATTCCGATCCTTCACTTCAGATTTACTGTATCCCTTGGACCTTCTTATTGGCGATGAATAACAGAAATTACATGGGAATTAAATACAAAAGGCGCTATGGCGACTTAAGTACAAGCTGACTGACTCTGCTTACTGACTGCTTTGAACCATTCCTGTGACAATAGTTATAGATTCTGATGCTTCACTTCAGGTTTACTGTAAACCTCTGACCTTCCTATTGACGACGAAACACAGAAATTGCATCGGAATTAAATACAAAATGCACAATGCTGACATAAGTACAAGAAGACTGACTCTTCTTTTTGTTTATGATTTGAACCATTCCTGTGACACTAGTTATAGATTCCGATGCTTCACTTCAGGTTTACTGTATCCCTTGGGCTTCTTATTGACGACGAAACACAGAAAATGCATCGGAATTAAATAAAAAAGCCACAATGCCGACTTAAGTACAACAAGCCTGACCCTTCTTAGTGTCTATGTTTTGAACCATTCCTGTGACACTAGTTATAGATTCTGATGCTTCTCTTCGGGTTTACTGTACCCCTCTGACCTTCTTATTGACGGTGAAACACAGAAATTGCATCGGAATTAAATACAAATGGCACAATGCCGACTTAAGTACAAGAAGACTGACTCTTCGTACTGACAATGCTTTGGACCATTCCTGTGACACTAGTTATAGATTCCGATGCTTCACTTCAGGTTTACTGTATCCCTTGGACCTTCTAATTGACGATGAAACACAGAAATTGCATCGGAATTAAATAGAAATGGCACAATGCCGACTTAAGTACAAGAAGACTGTCTCTAATTACTGACTATGTTTGGAACCATTCCTGTGACACTAGTTATAGATTCCGATGCTTCACTTCAGGTTTACTGTATCCCTCTGACCTTCCTATTGACGATGAAACAGAGAAAATGCATCGGAATTAAATACAAAAGGCACAATGACGACTTAAGTACAAGAAGACTGATTCTTCTTACTGACAGTTTTGAACCATTCCTGTGACACAAGTTATAGATTCCGATGCTTCACTTCAGGTTTACTGTATCCCTTGCACCTTCTGATTGACGATGAAACACAGAAATTGCATGGGAATTAAATACAAAAGGCACAATGCCGACTTAAGTACAAGAAGACTGACCCTTCTTACTGTCTATGTTTTGCACCTTTCCTCTGACACTAGTTATAGATTCCGATGCTTCACTTCAGGTTTACTGTATCCCTTGGACCTTCTTATTGACGATGAAACACAGAAATTGAATCGGAATTAAATAGAAAAGGCACAATGCCGACTTAAGTGCAAGAAGACTGACTCTTCTTACTGACTGCATTGAACCATTCCTGTGGCACTAGTTATATATTCCGATGCTTCACTTCAGTGTCACTGTATCCCTCTGACATTCCTATTGACGTTGAAACACAAAAATTGCATCGGAATTAATTACAAAAGGCACAATGCCAACTTAAGTACAAGAAGACTGACTCTTCTTACTGACTATGCTTTGAACCATTCCTGTGACACTAGTCATAGATTCCGATGCTTCACATCAGGTTTACTGTATCCCTTGGACCTTCTATTTGACGATGAAACACAGAAATTGCATCGGGATTAAATACAAAAGGCACAATGCCGACTTAAGTACAAGAAGATTGTCCCTTCTTACTGTCTAAGTTTTGAACTATTCCTGTGACACTTTTATGGATTCCGATGCTTCACTTCAGGTTTACTGTATCCCTCTGTCATTCGTATTGACGATGAAACACAGAAATTGCATCGGAATTAAATACAAAAATCACAACGCCGACTTAAGTACAAGAAGACTGACTCTTCCTACTGTCTATGTTTTGAACCATTCCTGTGACACTAGTTATAGATTCCGATGCTTCACTTCGGGTTTACTGTATCCCTCTGACCTTCTTTTTGACGATGAAAACAGAAATTACATCGGAATTAAATACAAAAGGCACAATGCCGACTTAAGTACAAGAAGACTGTCTCTTCTTACTGTCTATGTTTTGATCCATTCGTGTGACACTAGTTATAAATTCCGATTCTTCATATCAGGTTTACTGTATCCCTTGGACCTTCTTATTGACGAAAAACTACAGGAATTGCATCGGATTTAATTACAAAATGCACAATGCCGACTTAAGTACAAGAAGACTGACTCTTCTTACTGACTATGTTTGAACCATTCCTGTGACACTAGTTCTGGATACCGATGCTTCACTTCAAGTTTACTGTATCCCTCTGACCTTCCTATTGACGATGAAACAGAGAAAATGCATCGGAATTAAATACAAAAGGCACAATGACGACTTATGTACAAGAAGACTGATTCTTCTTACTGACAGTTTTGAACCATTCCTGTGACACAAGTTATAGATTCCGATGCTTCACTTCAGGTTTACTGTATCCCTTGCACCTTCTTATTGACGATGAAACACAGCAATTGCATGGGAATTAAATACAAAAGGCACAATGCCGATTTAAGTACAAGGAGGCTGACACTTCTTACTGACTGTTTTGAACCATTCCTATGACACTAGTTATATATTCCGATGCTTCACTTCAGGTTCACTGTATTTCTCTGACCTTCCTATTGACGATGAAACACAGAAAATGCATCGGAATTAAATACAAAAGGCACAATGCCAACTTAAGTACAAGAAGACTTACTCTTCTTACTGACTTTGTTTTGAACCATTCCTGTGACACTAGTTATAGATTCCGATGCTTCACATCAGGTTTACTGTATCCCTTGGACCTTCTTTTTGACGATGAGACACAGAAATTGCATCGGAATTAAATACAAAAGGCACAATGCCGACTTAAGTACAAGAAGACTGACTCTTCTTACTGACTATGTTTGAACCATTCCTGTGACACTAGTTATGGATACCGATGCTTCACTTCAAGTCTACTTTAACCCTAGGACTTTCTTATTCGCGATGAAACACAGAAATTGCATCGGAACTAAATACAAAAGGCACAATGCTGACTTAAGTACAATAAGACTGACTCTTCCTACTGCCTATGTTTTAAACGATTCCTGTTACGTTAGTAATTGATTCCGAGGCTTCACTTCAGGTTTACTGTGTCCCTTGGACGTTCTTATTGACAATGAAACACAGAAATTGCATCGGACTTAAATACAAAAGGCACATGCCGACTTAAGTACGAGAAGACTGACTATTCTTACTGAGTATGTTTTGAACCATTGCTGTGACACTAGTTATAGATTCCGTTGCTTCACTTCAGGTTTACTGTATCACTTTGACCTTCTTATTGACGATGAAACACAGAAATTGCATCGGAAATAAATACAAAGGCACAATGCCGACTTAAGTACATGTAGACTGAATCTTCCTACTGTCTATGTTTTGAACCATTCCTGTGACACTAGTTATAGATTCCGATGCTTCATTTCAGGTTTACTGTATCCCTTGGACCTTCTTATTGAGAATGAATAAGAGAAATTTCAAGGGAATTAAATACAAAAGGCGCAATGGCGACTTAAGTACAAGCAGACTGACTCTGCTTACTGTCTATGCTTTGAACCATTCCAGTGACACTAGTTATAGATTCCGATGCTTCACTTCAGGTTTACTGTAAACCTCTGACCTTCCTATTGACGATGAAACACAGAAATTGCATCGGAATTAAATACAAAATGCACAATGCTGACATAAGTACAAGAAGACTGACTCTTCTTTTTGTTTATGATTTGAACCATTCCTGTGCCATTAGTTATAGATTCCGATGCTTCACTTCAGGTTTACTGTGTCCCTTGGACCTTCTTATTGACGATGAAACACAGAAATTGCATCGGAATTAAATACAAAAGGCACATGCCGACTTAAGTACGAGAAGACTGACTCTTCTTACTGACTATGTTTTGAACCATTGCTGTGACACTAGTTATAGATTCCGTTGCTTCACTTCAGGTTTACTGTATCACTTTGACCTTCTTATTGACGATGAAACACAGAAATTGCATCGGAAATAAATGCAAAAGGCACGATGCCGACTTAAGTACATGTAGACTGTATCTTCCTACTGTCTATGTTTTGAACCATTCCTGTGACACTAGTTATAGATTCCGATGCTTCATTTCAGGTTTACTGTATCCCTTGGATCTTCTTATTGACGATGAAACACAGATAGTGCATCGGAGTTAAATACAAAAGGCACAATGTCGACTTAAGTACAAGAAGACAAACTCTTCCTAATGTCTATTATTTGAACCATTCCTGTGACACTAGTTATACATTCCGATGCTTCACTTCAGGTTTACTGTATCCCTCTGACCTTCTTTTTGACGATGAAACACAGAAATTGCATCGGAATTAAATAGAAAAGGCACAATGCCGACATAAGTACAAGAAGACTGACTCATCTTACTGACTATGTTTTGAACAATTCCTGTGACACTAGTTATAGATTCCGATCCTTCACTTCAGATTTACTATATCCCTTGGACCTTCTTATTGGCGATGAATAACAGAAATTACATGGGAATTAAATACAAAAGGCGCAATGGCGACTTAAGTACAAGCAGACTGACTCTGCTTACTGACTGCTTTGAACCATTCCTGTGACAATAGTTATAGATTCCGATGCTTCACTTCAGGTTTACTGTAAACCTCTGACCTTCCTATTGACGACGAAACACAGAAATTGCATCGGAATTAAATACAAAATCCACAATGCTGACATAAGAACAAGAAGACTGACTCTTCTTTTCGTTTATGATTTGAACCATTCCTGTGACACTAGTTATAGATTCCGATGCTTCACTTCAGGTTTACTGTATCCCTTGGACCTTCTTATTGACGACGAAACACAGAAAATGCATCGGAATTAAATACAAAAGCCACAATGCCGACTTAAGTACAAGAAGCCTCACCCTTCTTAGTGTCTATGTTTTGAACCATTCCTGTGACACTAGTTATAGATTCTGATGCTTCTCTTCGGGTTTACTGTACCCCTCTGACCTTCTTATTGACGGTGAAACACAGAAATTGCATCGGAATTAAATACAAATGGCACAATGCCGACTTAAGTACAAGAAGGCTGACTCTTCCTACTGACTGTTTTGAACCATTCCTGTGACACTAGTTATATATTCCGATGCTTCACTTTAGGTTCACTGTATCCCTCTGACCTTACTATTGACGATGAAACACAGAAAATGCATCGGAATTAAATACAAAAGGCACAATGCCAACTTAAGTACAAGAAGACTTACTCTTCTTACTGACTTTGTTTTTAACCATTCCTGTGACAATAGTTATAGATTCCGATGCTTCACATCAGGTTTACTGCATCCCTTGGACCTTCTTTTTGACGATGAAACACAGAAATTGCATCGGAATTAAATACAAAAGTCACAATGCCGACTTAAGTGCAAGAAGACTGACTCTTCTTACTGACTATGTTTGAACCATTCCTGTGACACTAGTTATGGATACCGATGCTTCACTTCAAGTCTACTTTAACCCTAGGACCTTCTTATTGACGATGAAACACAGAAATTGCATCGGAACTAAATACAAAAGGCACAATGCCGACTTAAGTACAATAAGACTGACTCTTCCTACTGTCTATGTTTGAACGATTCCTGTTACGTTAGTTATTGATTCCGAGGCTTCACTTCAGGTTTACTGTGTCCCTTGGACCTTCTTATTGACAATGAAACACAGAAATTGCATCGGAATTAAATACAAAAGGCACATGCCGACTTAAGTACGAGAAGACTGACTATTCTTACTGAGTATGTTTTGAACCATTGCTGTGACACTAGTTATAGTTTCCGTTGCTTCACTTCAGGTTTACTGTATCACTTTGACCTTCTTATTGACGATGAAACACAGAAATTGCATCGGAAATAAATACAAAGGCACGATGCCGACTTAAGTACATGTAGACTGAATCTTCCTACTGTCTATGTTTTGAACCATTCCTGTGACACTAGTTATAGATTCCGATGCTTCATTTCAGGTTTTCTGTATCCCTTGGACCTTCTTATTGAGGATGATTAACAGAAATTGCATGGGAATTAAATACAAAAGGCGCAATGGCGACTTAAGTACAAGCAGACTGACTCTGCTTACTGTCTATGTTTTGAACCATTCCTGTGACACTAGTTATAGATTCCGATGCTCCACTTCAGGTTTACTGTAAACCTCTGACCTTCCTATTGACGATGAAACACAGAAATTGCATCGGAATTAAATACAAAAGGCACATGCCGACTTAAGTACGAGAAGACTGACTCTTCTTACTGACTATGTTTTGAACCATTGCTGTGACACTAGTTATAGATTCCGTTGCTTCACTTCAGGTTTACTGTATCACTTTGACCTTCTTATTGACGATGAAACACAGGAATTGCATCGGAATTAAATACAAAAGGCACATGCCGACTTAAGTACGAGAAGACTGACTCTTCTTACTGACTATGTTTTGAACCATTGCTGTGACACTAGTTATAGATTCCGTTGCTTCACTTCAGGTTTACTGTATCACTTTGACCTTCTTATTGACGATGAAACACAGAAATTGCAGCGGAAATAAATGGAAAAGGCACGATGCCGACTTAAGTACATGTAGACTGAATCTTCCTACTGTCTATATTTTGAACCATTCCTGTGACACTAGTTATAGATTCCGATGCTTCATTTCAGGTTTACTGTATCCCATGGATCTTCTTATTGACGATGAAACACAGATAGTGCATCGGAGTTAAATACAAAAGGCACAATGTCGACTTAAGTACAAGAAGACAAACTCTTCCTAATGTCTATTTTTTGAACCATTCCTGTGACACTAGTTATAGATTCCGATGCTTACTTCAGGTTTACTGTATCCCTCTGACCTTCTTTTTGACGATGAAACACAGAAATTGCATCGGAATTAAATAGAAAAGGCACAATGCCGACATAAGTACAATAAGACTGACTCATCTTACTGACTATGTTTTGAACAATTCCTGTGACACTAGTTATAGATTCCGATCCTTCACTTCAGTTTTACTGTATCCCTTGGACCTTCTTATTGGCGATGAATAACAGAAATTGCATGGGAATTAAATACAAAAGGCGCAATTGCGACTTAAGTACAAGCAGACTGACTCTGCTTACTGACTGTTTTGAACCATTCCTGTGACAATAGTTATAGATTCCGATGCTTCACTTCAGGTTTACTGTAAACCTCTGACCTTCCTATTGACGACGAAACACAGAAATTGCATCGGAATTAAATACAAAATGCACAATGCCGACATAAGTACATGAAGACTGACTCTTCTTTTTGTTTATGATTTGAACCATTCCTGTGACACTAGTTATAGATTCCGATGCTTCACTTCAGGTTTACTGTATCCCTTGGACCTTGTTATTGACGATGAAACACAGAAAATGCATCGGAATTTAATACAAAAGGCACAATGCCGACTTAAGTACAAGTAGCCTGACCCTTCTTACTGTCTATGTTTTGAACCATTCCTGTGACACTAGTTATAGATTCCGATGCTTCACTTCAGGTTTACTGTATCCCTCTGACTTTCTTATTGACGATGAAACACAGAAATTTAATCGGAATTAAATACAAAAGGCACAATGCCGACTTAAGTACAAGAAGACTGACTCTTCGTACTGACTATGTTTTGAACCATTCCTGTGACACTAGTTATAGTTTCCGATGATTCACTTCTGGTTTAATGTGTCAGTTGGACCGTTTTATTTACGATGAAACACAGAAATTGCATCGGAATTAAATAGAAAAGGCACAATGCCGACTTAAGTACAAGAAGAATGACTCTTCTTACTGACTATGTTTGGAACCATTCCTGTGACAATAGTTATAGATTCCGATGCTTCACTTCAGGTTTACTGTATCCCTCTGACCTTCTTATTGACGATGAAACACAGAAATTGCATCGGAATTAAATACGAAAGGCACAATGCCGACATAAGTACAAGAAGACTGACTCTTCTTTTTGTCTATGTTTTGAACCATTCCTGTAACACTAGTTACAGATTCCGATGCTTCACTTCAGGTTTACTGTATCCCTTGGACCTTCTGATAGACGATGAAACACAGAAATTTCATCGGAATTAAATAGAAAAGGCCCAATGCCGACTCAAGTACAAGAACACTGACTCTTCATACTGACTATGTTTTGAACCATTCATGTGACACTAGTTATAGATTCCGATGCTTCACCCCTGGTCTACTCTATCCCTAGGACCTTCTTATTGACGACGAAAAACGGAAATTGCATCGGAACTAAAAGCAAAAGGCACAATGCCGACTTAAGTACAAGAAGACTGACTCTTCCAACTGTCTATGTTTTGAACGATTCCTGTTACATTAGTTATTGATTCCGATGCTTCACTTCAGGTTTACTGTGTCCCTTGGTCCTTGTTATTGACGATGAAACACAAAATTCGCATCGGAATTAAATACAAAAGGCACAATGCCGACTTAAGTACAAGAAGACTGACTCTTCTTACTGACTATGTTTTGAACCATTCCTGTGACACTAGTTATAGATTCCGTTGCTTCACTTCAGGTTTACTGTATCCCTTGGATCTTCTTATTGACGACGAAACACAGAGAGTGCATCGGAGTGAAATACAAATTCATAATGCCGACATAAGTACAAGAAGACTAACACTTCCTACTGTCCATGTTTTGAACCATTCCTGTGACACTAGTTATAGATTCCGATGCTTCTCTTCAGGTTTACTGTATCCCTCTGACCATCTTTTTGACGATGAAACATAGAAATTGCATCGGAATTAAATAGAAAAGGCACAATGCCGACTTAAGTACAAGAAGCCTGACTCTTCTTACTGTCTATGATTTGAACAATTCCTGTGACACTAGTTATAGATTCCGATCCTTCACTTCAGATTTACTGTATCCCTTGGACCTTCTTATTGACGATGAAACACAGAAATTGCATCGGAATTAAATACAAAAGGCACAAAGCCGACTTAAGTACAAGAAGACTAACTCTTCATACTGACTATGTTTGGAACCATTCCTGTGACACTAGTTATAGATTCCGATGCTTCTCTTCAGGTTTACTGTATCCCTCTGACCTTCGTATTGACGATGAAACACTGATTTTGCATCGGAATTAAATAGAAAAGGCACAATGCCGACTTAAGAACAAGAAGACTGACACGTCTTACTGACCATGCTTTGAACCATTCCTGTGACACTAGTTATAGATTCCGATGCTTCACTTCAGGTTTACTGTATCCCCCTGACCTTCTTATTGACGATGAAACACAGATATTGCATCGGAATTAAATAGACAAGGCACAACGCCGACTTAAGTACAAGAAGACTGACTCTTCTTACTGTCTATGTTTTGAAGCATTCCTGTGACACTAGTTATAGATTCCGATGCTTCACTCCAGGTTTACTGTATCCCTCTGACCTTCTTATTGACGATGAAACACAGATATTGCATCGGAATTAAATTGAAAAGGCACAATGACGATTAAGTACAAGAAGACTGACTCTGCTTACTGACTGCTTTGAACCATTCCTGTGACACTAGTTATAGATTACGATGCTACACATCAGGTTTACTGTAACCCTCTGACCATCTTATTGACGATGAAACATAGAAATTGCATCGGAATTAAATACAAAAGGCACAATGCCGACATAAGTACAAGAAGACTGACTCTTCTTTTTGTCTACGTTTTGAACCATTCCTGTAACACTAGTTATAGATTCCGATGCTTCACTTCAGGTTTACTGTATCCCTTGGGCCTTCTGATAGACGATGAAACACAGAAATTGCATCGGAATTAAATACAAAAGGCACAATGCCGACTGAAGTACAAGAACACTGACCCTTCTTACTGTCTATGTTTTGAACCATTCCTGTGACACTAGTTATAGATTCCGATGCTTCACTTCAGGTTTATTGTATCCCTCTGACCTTCTTATTGACGATGAAACACAGAAATTTCATCGGAATTAAATAGAAAAGGCCCAATGCCGACTCAAGTACAAGAACACTGACTCTTCATACTGACATGTTTTGAACCATTCATGTGACACTAGTTATAGATTCCGATGCTTCACCCCTGGTCTACTCTATCCCTAGGACCTTCTTATTGACGACGAAAAACAGAAATTGCATCGGAACTAAATACAAAAGGCACAATGCCGACTTAAGTACAAGAAGACTGACTCTTCCAACTGTCTATGTTTTGAACGATTCCTGTTACATTAGTTATTGATTCCGATGCTTCACTTCAGGTTTACTGTGTCCCTTGGTCCTTGTTATTGACGATGAAACACAAAATTCGCATCGGAATTAAATACAAAAGGCACAATGCCGACTTAAGTACAAGAAGACTGACTCTTCTTACTGACTATGTTTTGAACCATTCCTGTGACACTAGTTATAGATTCCGTTGCTTCACTTCAGGTTTACTGTATCCCTTTGACCTTCTTACTGACGATGAAACACAGAAATTGCATCGGAAATAAATACAAAACGCACGATGCCGACTTCAGTACATGTAGACTGAATCTTCCTACAGTCTATGTTTTGAACCATTCCTGTGTCACTAGTTATAGATTCCGATGCTTCATTTCAGGTTTACTGTATCCCTTGGATCTTCTTATTGACGATGAAACACAGAGAGTGCTCCGGAGTGAAATACAAATTCATAATGCCGACATAAGTACAAGAAGACTAACACTTCCTACTGTCCATGTTTTGAACCATTCCAGTGACACTAGTTATAGATTCCGATGCTTCACTTCAGGTTTACTGTATCCCTCTGACCATCTTTTTGACGATGAAACATAGAAATTGCATTGGAATTAAATAGAAAAGGCACAATGCCGACTTAAGTACAAGAAGACTACCACGTCTTACTGACTATGTTTTGAACCATTCCTGTGACACTAGTTATAGATTCCGATGCTTAACTTCAGGTTTACTGTATCCCCCTGACCTTCGTATTGACGATGAAACACAGATATTGCATCGGAATTAAATAGACAAGGCACAATGCCGACTTAAGTACAAGAAGACTGACTCTTCTTACTGTCTATGCTTTGAAGCATTCCTGTGACACTAGTTATAGATTCCGATGCTTCACTCCAGGTTTACTGTACGTCTAGGACCTTCTTATTGACGATGAAACACAGAAATTGCATCGGAATTAAATAGAACAGGCACTATGCCGACTTAAGTACAAGAAGACTGACTCTTCTTACTGTCAATGCTTTGAACCACTCCTGTGACGCTAGTTACTGATTCCATTGCTTCACTTCAGGTACACTGTATCCCTCTGACCTTCTTGTTGACGATGAAACACAGAGAGTGCATCGGAGTTAAATACAAAAGACACAATGCCGACTTAAGTACAGGAAGACTGACTCTTCTTACTGTCTATGTTTTGAACCATTCTTGTGACACTAGTTATAGATACCTATGATTCACTTCAGGTTTACTCTATTCTTTTTTACGATTAAACACAGAAATTGCATCGGAATGAAATAGAAAAGGCGCATTGCCGACTTAAGTACAAGAAGACTGACTCTGCTTACTGACTGTTTTGAACCATTCCTGTAACACTAGTTATAGATTCCGATGCTACGCATCATGTTTACTGTAACCCTCTGACCTTCTTTTTGACGATGAAACACAGAAATTGCATCGGAATTAAATACAAAAGGCACAATGCGCGACATAAGTACAAGAAGACTGACTCTTCTTTTTGTCTATGTTTTGAACCATTCCTGTGACACTAGTCATAGATTCCGATGCTTCACTTCAGGTTTACTTTATCCCTTGGAAGTTCTGATTGACGATGAGACACAGAAATTGCATCGGAATTAAATAAAAAAGGCACAATGCCGACAGAAGTACAAGAACACTGACCCTTCTTACTGTCTATGTTTTGAACCATTCCTGTGACACTAGTTATAGATTCCGATGCTTCACTTCAGGTTTATTGTATCCCTCTGACCTTCTTATTGACGATGAAACACAGAAATTTCATCGGAATTAAATACAAAAGGCACAAGGCCGACTTAAGTACAAGAAGACTGACTCTTCTTACTGACTATGTTTGGAACCATTCGTGTGACACTAGTTATAGATTCCGATGCTTCACTTCAGGGTTACTGTAACCCTCTGACCATCATATTGACGATGAAACACAGAAATTGCATCGGAATTAAATACAAAATGCACAAAGCCGACTTAAGTACAAGAAGACTGACTCTTCGTACTGACTATGTTTTGAACCATTCCTGTGACACTAGTTATAGATTCCGATGATTCACTTCAGGTTTACTGTATCCTTTGGACCTTCTTTTTTACGATGAAACACAGAAATTTCATCGGAATTAAATAGAGAAGGCACAATGCCGACTTAAGTACAAGAAGACTGACTCTTCTTACTGTCTATGTTTTGAAGCATTCCTGTGACACTAGTTATAGATTCCGATGCTTCACTCCAGGTTTACTGTATCCCTTGGACCTTCTTATTGACGATGAAACACAGAAATTGCATCGGAATTAATTAGAAAAGGCACGATGCTGACTTAAGTACAAGAAGACTGACTCTTCTTACTGTCTATGCTTTGAACCATTCCTGTGACGCTAGTTACAGATTCCGATGCTTCACTTCTGGTTTACTGTATCCCTCTGACTTTCTTGTTGACGATGAAACACAGAAATTGCATCGGAATTAAATAGAAAAGGCACAATGCCGACTTAAATACCAGAAGACTGACTCTTCCATCTGTCTATGTTTTGAACCATTCCTCTGACACTAGTTATAGATTCCGATGCTTCACTTCAGGTTTACTGTATCCCTTGGACCTTCAAATTGACGATGAAACACAGAAATTGCATCGGAATTAAATAGAAAAGGCCCAATGCCGACTCAAGTACAAGAACACTGACTCTTCATACTGACTATGTTTTGAACCATTCATGTGACACTAGTTATAGATTCCGATCCTTCACCTCTGGTCTACTCTATCCCTAGGACCTTCTTATTGACGATGAAACACAGATATTGCATCGGAATTAAATTGAAAAGGCACAATGCCGATTAAGTACAAGAAGACTGACTCTGCTTACTGACTGTATTGAACCATTCCTGTGACACTAGTTATAGATTCCGATGCTTCACTTCAGGTTTACTATAACCCTCTGACCATCATATTGACGATGAAACACAGAAATTGCATCGGAATTAAATACAAAATGCACAATGCCGACTTAAGTACAAGCAGACTGACTCTACTACTAGTCTATCTTTTGAACCATTCCTGTGACACTAGTTATAGATTCCGATGCTTCACTTCAGGTTTACTGTATCCCCCTGACCTTCTTATTGACGATGAAACACAGAAATTGCATCGGAATTAAATAGAAAAGGCACAATGCCGACTTAAGTACAAGAAGACTGACACTTCTTACTGACTATGATTT
This sequence comes from Schistocerca piceifrons, assembly GCF_021461385.2. NCBI lineage: Eukaryota > Metazoa > Arthropoda > Insecta > Orthoptera > Acrididae > Schistocerca > Schistocerca piceifrons. The sequence goes on from NW_025727791.1 coordinate 176,619, forward strand.
GAACCATTCCTGTGACACTAGTTATAGATTCCGATGCTTCACTTCAGGTTTACTGTATCCCCCTGTCCTTCGTATTGACGATGAAACACAGAAATTGCATCGGAATTAAATAGACAAGGCACAATGCCGATTTAAGTACAAGAAGACTGACTCTTCTTACTGTCTATGTTTTGAAGCATTCCTGTGACACTAGTTATAGATTCCGATGATTCACTTCAGGTTCACTGTATCCCTTGGACCTTCTTATTGACGATGAAACACAGGAATTGCATCGGAATTAAATACAAAATGCACAATGCCGACTTAAGTACAAGAGGACTGACTCTTCTTACTGGCTATGTTTTGAACCATTCCTGTGACACTAGTTATAGATTCCGAAGCTTCCCTTCAGGTTTACAGTATCCCTCTGACCTTCTTATTGACGATGAAACACTGATATTGCATCGGAATTAAATAGAAAAGGCACAATGCCGCCTTAAGAATAAGAAGACTGACTCTTCTTACTGACTATGTTTTGAAAGATTCCTGTGCACTAGTTGTAGATTACGATGCTTCTCTTCAGGTCTCCTCTATCCCTAGGACCTTCTTATTGACGATGAAACACAGAAATTGCATCGGAACTAAATACAAAAGGCACAATGCCGACTTAAGTACAAGAAGACTGACTCTTCCTACTGTCTATGTTTTGAACGATTCCTGTTACATTAGTTATTGATTCCAATGCTTCACTTCAGGTTTACTGTGTCCCTTGGACCGTCTTATTGACGATGAAAGACAGAGATTGCATCGGAATTAAATACAAAGGGCACAATGCCGACTTAAGTACAAGAAGACTGACTCTTCCTACTGACTATGTTTTAAACCATTCCTGTGACAATAGTTATAGATTTCGTTGCTTCACTTCAGGTTTACTGTATCCCTTTTACCTTCTTATTGACGATGAAACACAGAAATTGCATCGGAAATAAATAGAAAAGGCACGATGCAGACTAAAGTACATGTAGACTGAATCTTCCTACTGTCTATGTTTTGAACCATTCTTGTGACACAAGTTATAGATTCCGATGCTTCATTTAAGGTTTACTGTATCCCTTGGATCTTCTTATTGACGATGAAACACAGAGAGTGCATCGGAGTTAAATACAAGAGGCACAATGCCGACTTAAGTACAGGAAGACTAACTCTTTCTACTGTCAATGCTTTGAACCATTCCTGTGACACTAGTTATAAATTCCGATGCTTCGCTCCAGGTTTACTGTACCCCTCTGACCATCGTTTTGACGATGAAACACAGAATTTGCATCGGAATTAAATAGAAATGGCACAATGCCGACTTAAGTACAAGAAGACTGACTCTTCTTACTGTCTATGTTTTGAACCATTCTTGAGACACTAGTTATAGATTCCGATCCTTCGCTTCAGATTTACTGTATCCCATGGACCTTCTTATTGGCGATGAAACACAGAAATTGCATCGGAATTAAGTACAAAAGGCGCATTGCCGACTTAAGTACAAGATGACTGACTCTGCTTATTGACTTTTTGAACCATTCCTGTGACACTAGTTATAAATTCCGATGGTACACATCAGGTTTACTGTAACCCTCTGACCTTCTTATTGACGATGAAACACAGAAATTGCATCGGAATTAAATACAAAAGGCACAATGCCGACTTAAGTACAAGAAGACTGACTCTTCTTTTTGTCTATGTTTGAACCATTCCTGTGACACTACTTATAAATTCCGATGCTTCACTTCAGGTTTACTGTATCCCTTGGACCTTCTGATTGACGATGAAACACAGAAATTGCATCGGAATTAAATACAAAAGGCACAATGCCGACTGAAGTACAAGAACACTGACCCTTCTTACTGTCTATGTTTTGACCCATTCCTGTGACACTAGTTATAGATTCCGATGCTTCACTTCAGGTTTACTGTATCCGTCTGACCTTCTTATTGACGATGAAACACAGAAATTTCTTCGGAATTGAGTACAAAAGGCACAAGGCCGACTTAAGTACAAGAAGACTGACTCTTCGTACTGACTATGCTTTGAACCATTCCTGTGACACTAGTTATAGATACCTATGATTCACTTCAGGTTTACTGTATTTTTTGGACCTTCTTATTTACGATGAAACACAGAAATTGCATCGGAATTAAATAGAAAAGGCACAATGCCGACTTAAGTACAAGAAGACTGACTCTTTATTTTGTCTATGTTTTGAACCATTCCTGTGACACTAGTCATGGATTCCGATGCTTCACTTCAGGTTTACTTTATCCCTTGGACCTTCTGATTGACGATGAGACACAGAAATTGCATCGGAATTAAATACAAAAGGCACAATGCCGACAGAAGTACAAGAACACTGACCCTTCTTACTGTCTATGTTTTGAACCATTCCTGTGACACTAGTTATAGATTCCGATGCTTCACTTCAGGTTTACTGTATCCCTCTGACCTTCTTATTGACGATGAAACACAGAAATTTCATCGGAATTAAATACAAAAGGCACAAGGCCGACTTAAGTACAAGAAGACTGACTCTTCTTACTGACTATGTTTGGAACCATTCCTGTGACACTAGTTATAGATTCCGATGCTTCACTTCAGGGTTACTGTAACCCTCTGACCATCATATTGACGATGAAACACAGAAATTGCATCGGAATTAAATACAAAATGCACAAAGCCGACTTAAGTACAAGAAGACTGACTCTTCGTACTGACTATGTTTTGAACCATTCCTGTGACACTAGTTATAGATTCCGATGATTCACTTCAGGTTTACTGTATCCTTTGGACCTTCTTATTTACGATGAAACACAGAAATTGCATCGGAATTAAATAGAGAAGGCACAATGCCGACTTAAGTACAAGAAGACTGACTCTTCTTACTGTCTATGTTTTGAAGCAGTCCTGTGACACTAGTTATAGATTCCGATGCTTCACTCCAGGTTTACTGTATCCCTTGGACCTTCTTATTGACGATGAAACACAGAAATTGCATCGGAATTAAATAGAAAAGGCACAATGCCGACTTAAATACAAGAAGACTGACTCTTCCATCTGCCTATGTTTTGAACCATTCCTCTGACACTAGTTATAGATTCCGATGCTTCACTTCAGGTTTACTGTATCCCTTGGACCTTCAAATTGACGATGAAACACAGAAATTGCATCGGAATTAAATAGAAAAAGCCCAATGCCGACTCAAGTACAAGAACACTGACTCTTCATACTGACTATGTTTTGAACCATTCATGTGACACTAGTTATAGATTCCGATCCTTCACCACTGGTCTACTCTATCCCTAGGACCTTCTTATTGACGATGAAACACAGATATTGCATCGGAATTAAATTGAAAAGGCACAATGCCGATTAAGTACAAGAAGACTGACTCTGCTTACTGACTGTATTGAACCATTCCTGTGACACTAGTTATAGATTCCGATGCTTCACTTCAGGTTTACTATAACCCTCTGACCATCATATTGACGATAAAACACAGAAATTGCATCAGAATTAAATACAAAATGCACAATGCCGACTTAAGTACAAGCAGACTGACTCTACTACTTGTCTATCTTTTGAACCATTCCTGTGACACTAGTTATAGATTCCGATGCTTCACTTCAGGTTTACTGTATCCCCCTGACCTTCTTATTGACGATGAAACACAGAAATTGCATCGGAATTAAATAGAAAAGGCACAATGCCGACTTAAGTACAAGAAGACTGACACTTCTTACTGACTATGATTTGAACCATTCCTGTGACACTAGTTATAGATTCCGATGCTTCACTTCAGGTTTACTGTATCCCCCTGACCTTCTTATAGACGATGAAACACAGAAATAGCATCGGAATTAAATAGACAAGGCACAATGCCGATTTAAGTACAAGAAGACTGACTCTTCTTACTGTCTATGTTTTGAAGCATTCCTGTGACACTAGTTATAGATTCCGATGCTTCACGCCAGGTTTACTGTATCCCTTGGACCTTCTTATTGACGATGAAACACAGAAATTGCATCGGAATTAAATAGAACAGGCACGATGCCGACTTAAGTACAAGAAGACTGACTCTACTTACTGTCTATGTTTTGAGCCATTCCTGTGTCGCTAGTTACTGATTCCATTGCTTCACTTCAGGTATCTTGTATCCCTCTGACCTTCTTGTTGACGATGAAACACAAAAATTGCATCGGAATTAAATAGAAAAGACCAAATGCCGACTCAAGTACAAGAAGACTGACTCTTCATTCTGACTATGTTTTGAACCATTCCTGTGACACTACTTATAGATTCCGATGCTTCACTTCAGGTCTACTCTATCCCTAGGACCTTCATATTGACGATGAAACACAGAAATTGCATCGGAACTAAATACAAAAGGCACAATGCCGACTTATGTACAAGAAGACTGACTCTTCCTACTGTCTATGTTTTGAACGATTCCCGTTACATTAGTTACTGATTCCTATGCTTCACTTCAGGTTTACTGTGTCCCTTGGTCCTTGTTATTGACGATGAAACACAGAAATTGCATCGGAATTAAATACAAAAGGCACAATGCTGACTTAAGTACAAGAAGACTGACTCTTCTTACCGACTATGTTTTGAACCATTCCTGTGACACTAGTTAATGATTCCGTTGCTTCACTTCGGGTTTACTGTATCCCTTTGACCTTCTTATTGACGATGAAACACAGAAATTGCATCGGAAATAAATACAAAACGCACGATGCCGACTTAAGTACATGTAGACTGAATCTTCCTACTGTCTATGATTTGAACCATTCCTGTGACACTAGTTATAGATTCCGATGCTTATTTTCAAGTTTACTGTATCCCTTGGATCTTCTTATTGACGAAGAAAAACAGAGAGTGCATCGGAGTTAAATACAAAAGGCATACCGACTTAAGTACAAGAAGACTGACCCTTCTTACTGTCTATGTTTTGACCCATTCCTGTGACACTAGTTATAGATTCCGATGCTTCACTTCAGGTTTACTGTATCCGTCTGACCTTCTTATTGACGATGAAACACAGAAATTTCTTCGGAATTGAGTACAAAAGGCACAAGGCCGACTTAAGTACAAGAAGACTGACTCTTCGTACTGACTATGCTTTGAACCATTCCTGTGACACTAGTTATAGATACCTATGATTCACTTCAGGTTTACTGTATTTTTTGGACCTTCTTATTTACGATGAAACACAGAAATTGCATCGGAATTAAGTAGAAAAGGCACAATGCCGACTTAAGTACAAGAAGACTGACTCTTTATTTTGTCTATGTTTTGAACCATTCCTGTGACACTAGTCATGGATTCCGATGCTTCACTTCAGGTTTACTTTATCCCTTGGACCTTCTGATTGACGATGAGACACAGAAATTGCATCGGAATTAAATACAAAAGGCACAATGCCGACAGAAGTACAAGAACACTGACCCTTCTTACTGTCTATGTTTTGAACCATTCCTGTGACACTAGTTATAGATTCCGATGCTTCACTTCAGGTTTACTGTATCCCTCTGACCTTCTTATTGACGATGAAACACAGAAATTTCATCGGAATTAAATACAAAAGGCACAAGGCCGACTTAAGTACAAGAAGACTGACTCTTCTTACTGACTATGTTTGGAACCATTCCTGTGACACTAGTTATAGATTCCGATGCTTCACTTCAGGGTTACTGTAACCCTCTGACCATCATATTGACGATGAAACACAGAAATTGCATCGGAATTAAATACAAAATGCACAAAGCCGACTTAAGTACAAGAAGACTGACTCTTCGTACTGACTATGTTTTGAACCATTCCTGTGACACTAGTTATAGATTCCGATGATTCACTTCAGGTTTACTGTATCCTTTGGACCTTCTTATTTACGATGAAACACAGAAATTGCATCGGAATTAAATAGAGAAGGCACAATGCCGACTTAAGTACAAGAAGACTGACTCTTCTTACTGTCTATGTTTTGAAGCAGTCCTGTGACACTAGTTATAGATTCCGATGCTTCACTCCAGGTTTACTGTATCCCTTGGACCTTCTTATTGACGATGAAACACAGAAATTGCATCGGAATTAAATAGAAAAGGCACAATGCCGACTTAAATACAAGAAGACTGACTCTTCCATCTGCCTATGTTTTGAACCATTCCTCTGACACTAGTTATAGATTCCGATGCTTCACTTCAGGTTTACTGTATCCCTTGGACCTTCAAATTGACGATGAAACACAGAAATTGCATCGGAATTAAATAGAAAAGGCCCAATGCCGACTCAAGTACAAGAACACTGACTCTTCATACTGGCTATGTTTTGAACCATTCCTGTGACACTAGTTATAGATTCCGAAGCTTCCCTTAAGGTTTACAGTATCCCTCTGACCTTCATATTGACGATGAAACACTGATATTGCATCGGAATTAAATAGAAAAGGCACAATGCCGCCTTAAGAATAAGAAGACTGACTCTTCTTACTGACTATGTTTTGAAAGATTCCTGTGCACTAGTTGTAAATTACGATGCTTCACTTCAGGTCTCCTCTATCCCTAGGACCTTCTTATTGACGATGAAACACAGAAATTGCATCGGAACTAAATACAAAAGGCACAATGCCGACTTAAGTACAAGGAGACTGACTCTTCCTACTGTCTATGTTTTGAACGATTCCTGTTACATTAGTTATTGATTAAAATGCTTCACTTCAGGTTTACTGTGTCCCTTGGACCCTCTTATTGACGATGAAACACAGAGATTGCATCGGAATTAAATACAAAGGGCACAATGCCGACTTAAGTACAAGAAGACTGACTCTTCCTACTGACTATGTTTTAAACCATTCCTGTGACAATAGTTATAGATTTCGTTGCTTCACTTCAGGTTTACTGTATCCCTTTGACCTTCTTATTGACGATGAAACACAGAAATTGCATCGGAAATAAATAGAAAAGGCACGATGCAGACTAAAGTACATGTAGACTGAATCTTCCTACTGTCTATGTTTTGAACCATTCCTGTGACACAAGTTATAGATTCCGATGCTTATGTTAAGGTTTACTGTATCCCTTGGATCTTCTTATTGACGATGAAACACAGAGAGTGCATCGGAGTTAAATACAAAAGGCACAATGCCGACTTAAGTACAGGAAGACTAACTCTTTCTACTGTCAATGCTTTGAACCATTCCTGTGACACTAGTTATAGATTCCGATGCTTCGCTCCAGGTTTACTGTACCCCTCTGACCATCTTTTTGACGATGAAACACAGAATTTGCATCGGAATTAAATAGAAATGGCACAATGCCGACTTAAGTACAAGAAGACCTACTCTTCTTACTGTCTATGTTTTGAACCATTCTCGAGACACTAGTTATAGATTCCGATCCTTCACTTCAGATTTACTGTATCCCATGGATCTTCTTATTGGCGATGAAACACAGAAATTGCATCGGAATTAAGTACAAAAGGCGCATTGCCGACTTAAGTACAAGAAGACTGACTCTGCTTATTGACTTTTTGAACCATTCCTGTGACACTAGTTATAAATTCCGATGGTACACATCAGGTTTACTGTAACCCTCTGACCTTCTTATTGACGATGAAACACAGAAATTGCATCGGAATTAAAAACAAAAGGCACAATGCCGACTTAAGTACAAGAAGACTGACTCTTCATTTTGTCTATGTTTTGAACCATTCCTGTGACACTACTTATAAATTCCGATGCTTCACTTCAGGTTTACTGTATCCCTTGGACCTTCTGATTGACGATGAAACACAGAAATTGCATCGGAATTAAATAGAAAAGGCACAATGCCGACTGAAGTACAAGAACACTGACCCTTCTTACTGTCTATGTTTTGACCCATTCCTGTGACACTAGTTATAGATTCCGATGCTTCACTTCAGGTTTACTGTATCCGTCTGACCTTCTTATTGACGATGAAACACAGAAATTTCTTCGGAATTGAATACAAAAGGCACAAGGCCGACTTAAGTACAAGAAGACTGACTCTTCGTACTGACTATGCTTTGAACCATTCCTGTGACACTAGTTATAGATACCTATGATTCACTTCAGGTTTACTGTATCCTTTGGACCTTCTTATTTACGATGAAACACAGAAATTGCATCGGAATTAAATAGAAAAGGCACAATGCCGACTTAAGTACAAGAAGACTGACTTTTCTTACTGACTATGTTTGGAACCATTCCTGTGACACTAGTTATAGATTCCGATGCTTCAATTCAGGTTTACTGTATCCCTCTGACCTTCTTATTGACGATGAAACACAGATATTGCATCGGAATTAAATAGAAAAGGCTTAATGCCGACTTAAGTACAAGAAGACTGACTCTGCTTACTGAGTGTTTTGAATCATTCCTGTGACACTAGTTATAGATTCCGATGCTTCACTTCAGGTTTGCTGTAACCCTCTGACCATCATATTGACGATGAAACACAGAAATTGCATCGGAATTAAATACAAAACGCACAATGCCGACTTAAGTACAAGAAGACTGACTCTTCGTACTGACTATGTTTTGAAGCATTCCTGTGACACTAGTTATAGATTCCGATGCTTCACTCCAGGTTTACTGTATCCCTTGGAGCTTCTTATTGACGATGAAACACAATTATTGCATCGGAATTAAATAGAAATGGCACGATGCCGACTTAAGTACAAGAAGACTGACTCTTCTTACTGTCTATGTTTTGAACCATTCCTGTGACGCTAGTTACAGATTCCGATGCTTCACTTCGGGTTTACTGTATCCCTCTGACCTTCTTGTTGACGATGAAACACAGAAATTGCATCGGAATTAAATAGAAGAGGCACAATGCCGACTTAAGTACAAGAAGACTGACTCTTCCTACTGTCTATGCTTTGAACCATTCCTCTGACACTAGTTATGGATTCCGATGCTTCACTTCAGGTTTACTGTATCCCTTGGACCTTCAAACTGACGATGAAACACAGAAATTGCATCGGAATTAAATAGAAAAGGCCCAATGCCGCCTCAAGTACAAGAACACTGACTCTTCATACTGACTATGTTTTGAACCATTCATGTGACACTAGTTATAGATTCCGATGCTTCACCTCTGGTCTACTCTATCCCTAGGACCTTCTTATTGACGATGAAACATAGTAAGGGCATCGGAACTAAACACAAAAGGCGCATTGCCGACTTAAGTACAAGAAGACTGACTCTGCTTATTGACTTTTTGAACCATTCCTGTGACACTAGTTATAAATTCCGATGCTACACATCAGGTTTACTGTAACACTCTGACCTTCTTCTTGACGATGAAACACAGAAATTGCATCGGAATTAAATACAAAAGGCACAATGCCGACTTAAGTACAAGAAGACTGACTCTTCTTTTTGTCTATGGTTTGAACCATTCCTGTGACACTACTTATAAATTCCGATGCTTCACTTCAGGTTTACTGTATCCCTTGGACCTTCTGATTGACGATGAAACACAGAAATTGCATCGGAATTAAATACAAAAGGCACAATGTCGACTTAAGTACAAGAACACTGACCCTTCTTACTGTCTATGTTTTGACCCATTCCTGTGACACTAGTTATAGATTCCGATGCTTCACTTCAGGTTTACTGTATCCGTCTGACCTTCTTATTGACGATGAAACACAGAAATTTCTTCGGAATCGAATACAAAAGGCACAAGGCCGACTTAAGTACAAGAAGACTGACTCTTCGTACTGTCTATGTTTTGAAAGATTCCTGTTACACTAGTTATTGATTCCGATGCTTCACTTCAGGTTTAGTGTATCCCTCTGACCTTCTTTTTGACGATGAAACACAGAAATTGCATCGGAATTAAATAGGAAAGGCACAATGCCGACTTAAGTACAAGAAGCCTGACTCTTCTTACTGTCTATGTTTTGAACAATTCCTGTGACACTAGTTATAGATTCCGATCCTTCACTTCAGATTTACTGTATCCCTTCGACCTTCTTATTGACCATGAAACACAGAAATTGCATCGGAATTAAATACAAAAGGCGCAATGCCGACTTATGTACAAGAAGACTGATTCTGCTTACGGACTGTTTTGAACCATTCCTGTGACACTAGTTATGGATTCCGATGCTTCACTTCAGGTTTTCTGAAACCCTTTGACCTTCTTATTGACGATGAAACAGAGAAATTGCATCGGAATTAAATACAAAAGGCACAATGCCGACTTAAGTACAAGAAGACTAACTCTTCTTACTGAGTATGTTTGGAACCATTCCTGTGACACTAGTTATAGATTCCGATGCTTCACTCCAGGTTTACTGTATCCCTTGGACCTTCTTATTGACGATGAAACACAGAAATTGCATCGGAATTAAATAGAAAAGGCACGATGCCGACTTAAGTACAAGAAGACTGACTCTTCTTACTGTCTATGCTTTGAACCATTCCGGTGACCCTAGTTACAGATTCCGATGCTTCACTTCTGGTTTACTGTATCCCTCTGACCTTCTTGTTGACGATGAAACACAGAAATTGCATCGGAATTAAATAGAAAAGGCACAATGCCGACTTAAATTCAAGAAGACTGACTCTTCCATCTGCCTATGTTTTGAACCATTCCTCTGACACTAGTTATAGATTCCGATGCTTCACTTCAGGTTTACTGTATCCCCCTGACCTTCTTATTGACGATGAAACACAGAAATTGCATCGGAATTAAATAGAAAAGGCACAATGCCGACTTAAGTACAAGAAGACTGACACTTCTTACTGACTATGATTTGAACCATTCCTGTGACACTAGTTATAGATTCCGATGCTTCACTTCAGGTTTACTGTATCCCCCTGACTTCTTATTGACGATGAAACACAGAAATAGCATCGGAATTAAATAGACAAGGCACAATGCCGATTTAAGTACAAGAAGACTGACTCTTCTTACTGTCTATGTTTTGAAGCATTCCTGTGACATTAGTTATAGATTCCGATGCTTCACTCCAGGTTTACTGTATCCCTTGGACCTTCTTATTGACGATGAAACACAGAAATTGCATCGGAATTAAATAGAACAGGCACGATGTCGACTTAAGTACAAGAAGACTGACTCTTCTTACTGTCTATGTTTTGAGCCATTCCTGTGACGCTAGTTACTGATTCCATTGCTTCACTTCAGGTATCTTGTATCCCTCTGACCTTCTTGTTGACGATGAAACACAGAAATTGCATCGGAATTAAATAGAAAAGACCAAATGCAGTCTCAAGTACAAGAAGACTGACTCTTCATACTGACTATGTTTTGAACCATTCCTGTGACACTAGTTATAGATTCCGATGCTTCACTTCAGGTCTACTCTATCCCTAGGACCTTCATATTGACGATGAAACACAGAAATTGCATCGGAACTAAATACAAAAGGCACAATGCCGACTTGTGTACAAGAAGACTGACTCTTCCTACTGTCTATGTTTTGAACGATTCCCGTTACATTAGTTACTGATTCCTATGCTTCACTTCAGGTTTACTGTGTCCCTTGGTCCTTGTTATTGACGATGAAACACAGAAATTGCATCGGAATTAAATACAAAATGCACAATGCTGACTTAAGTACAAGAAGACTGACTCTTCTTACCGACTATGTTTTGAACCATTCCTGTGACACTAGTTAATGATTCCGTTGCTTCACTTCAGGTTTACTGTATCCCTTTGACCTTCTTATTGACGATGAAACACAGAAATTGCATCGGAAATAAATACAAAATGCACAATGCCGACTTAAGTACATGTAGACTGAATCTTCCTACTGTCTATGTTTTGAACCATTCCTGTGACACTAGTTATAGATTCCGATGCTTATTTTCAGGTTTACTGTATCCCTTGGATCTTCTTATTGACGAAGAAACACAGAGAGTGCATCGGAGTTAAATACAAAGGGCATAATACCGACTTAAGTACAAGAAGACTGACTCTTCGTACTGACTATGCTTTGAACCATTCCTGTGACACTAGTTATAGATTCCGATGATTCACTTCAGGTTCACTGTATCCCTTGGACCTTCTTATTGACGATGAAACACAGGAATTGCATCGGAATTAAATACAAAATGCACAATGCCGACTTAAGTACAAGAGGACTGACTCTTCTTACTGGCTATGTTTTGAACCATTCCTGTGACACTAGTTATAGATTCCGAAGCTTCCCTTCAGGTTTACAGTATCCCTCTGACCTTCTTATTGACGATGAAACACTGATATTGCATCAGAATTAAATAGAAAAGGCACAATGCCGCCTTAAGAATAAGAAGACTGACTCTTCCTACTGACTATGTTTTGAAAGATTCCTGTGCACTAGTTGTAGATTACGATGCTTCACTTCAGGTCTCCTCTATCCCTAGGACCTTCTTATTGACGATGAAACACAGAAATTGCATCGGAACTAAATACAAAAGGCACAATGCCGACTTAAGTACAAGAAGACTGACTCTTCCTACTGTCTATGTTTTGAACGATTCCTGTTACATTAGTTATTGATTCCAATGCTTCACTTCAGGTTTACTGTGTCCCTTGGACCCTCTTATTGACGATGAAACACAGAGATTGCATCGGAATTAAATACAAAGGGCACAATGCCGACTTAAGTACAAGAAGACTGACTCTTCCTACTGACTATGTTTTAAACCATTCCTGTGACAATAGTTATAGATTTCGTTGCTTCACTTCAGGTTTACTGTATCCCTTTTACCTTCTTATTGACGATGAAACACAGAAATTGCATCGGAAATAAATAGAAAAGGCACGATGCAGACTAAAGTACATGTAGACTGAATCTTCCTACTGTCTATGTTTTGAACCATTCTTGTGACACAAGTTATAGATTCCGATGCTTCATTTAAGGTTTACTGTATCCCTTGGATCTTCTTATTGACGATGAAACACAGAGAGTGCATCGGAGTTAAATACAAGAGGCACAATGCCGACTTAAGTACAGGAAGACTAACTCTTTCTACTGTCAATGCTTTGAACCATTCCTGTGACACTAGTTATAGATTCCGATGCTTCGCTCCAGGTTTACTGTACCCCACTGACCATCTTTTTGACGATGAAACACAGAATTTGCATCGGAATTAAATACAAAAGGCACAATGCCGACTGAAGTACAAGAACACTGACCCTTCTTACTGTCTATGTTTTGACCCATTCCTGTGACACTAGTTATAGATTCCGATGCTTCACTTCAGGTTTACTGTATCCGTCTGACCTTCTTATTGACGATGAAACACAGAAATTTCTTCGGAATTGAGTACAAAAGGCACAAGGCCGACTTAAGTACAAGAAGACTGACTCTTCGTACTGACTATGCTTTGAACCATTCCTGTGACACTAGTTATAGATACCTATGATTCACTTCAGGTTTACTGTATCCTTTGGACCTTCTTATTTACGATGAAACACAGAAATTGCATCGGAATTAAATAGAAAAGGCACAATGCCGACTTAAGTACAAGAAGACTGACTCTTTATTTTGTCTATGTTTCGAACCATTCCTGTGCCACTAGTCATGGATTCCGATGCTTCACTTCAGGTTTACTTTATCCCTTGGACCTTTTGATTGACGATGAGACACAGAAATTGCATCGGAATGAAATACAAAAGGCACAATGCCGACAGAAGTACAAGAACACTGACCCTTCTTACTGTCTATGTTTTGAACCATTCCTGTGACACTAGTTATAGATTCCGATGCTTCACTTCAGGTTTACTGTATCCCTCTGACCTTCTTATTGACGATGAAACACAGAAATTTCATCGGAATTAAATACAAAAGGCACAAGGCCGACTTAAGTACAAGAAGACTGACTCTTCTTACTGACTGTGTTTGGAACCATTCCTGTGACACTAGTTATAGATTCCGATGCTTCACTTCAGGGTTACTGTAACCCTCTGACCATCATATTGACGATGAAACACAGAAATTGCATCGGAATTAAATACAAAATGCACAAAGCCGACTTAAGTACAAGAAGACTGACTCTTCGTACTGACTATGTTTTGAACCATTCCTGTGACACTAGTTATAGATTCCGATGATTCACTTCAGGTTAACTGTATCCTTTGGACCTTCTTATTTACGATGAAACACAGAAATTGCATCGGAATTAAATAGAGAAGGCACAATGCCGACTTAAGTACAAGAAGACTGACTCTTCTTACTGTCTATGTTTTGAAGCATTCCTGTGACACTAGTTATAGATTCCGATGCTTCACTCCAGGTTTACTGTATCCCTTGGACCTTCTTATTGACGATGAAACACAGAAATTGCATCGGAATTAAATAGAAAAGGCACAATGCCGACTTAAATACAAGAAGACTGACTCTTCCATCTGCCTATGTTTTGAACCATTCCTCTGACACTAGTTATAGATTCCGATGCTTCACTTCAGGTTTACTGTATCCCTTGGACCTTCAAATTGACGATGAAACACAGAAATTGCATCGGAATTAAATAGAAAAGGCCCAATGCCGACTCAAGTACAAGAACACTGACTCTTCATACTGACTATGTTTTGAACCATTCATGTGACACTAGTTATAGATTCCGATCCTTCACCACTGGTCTACTCTATCCCTAGGACCTTCTTATTGACGATGAAACACAGATATTGCATCGGAATTAAATTGAAAAGGCACAATGCCGATTAAGTACAAGAAGACTGACTCTGCTTACTGACTGTATTGAACCATTCCTGTGACACTAGTTATAGATTCCGATGCTTCACTTCAGGTTTACTATAACCCTCTGACCATCATATTGACGATGAAACACAGAAATTGCATCAGAATTAAATACAAAATGCACAATGCCGACTTAAGTACAAGCAGACTGACTCTACTACTTGTCTATCTTTTGAACCATTCCTGTGACACTAGTTATAGATTCCGATGCTTCACTTCAGGTTTACTGTATCCCCCTGACCTTCTTATTGACGATGAAACACAGAAATTGCGTCGGAATTAAATAGAAAAGGCACAATGCCGACTTAAGTACAAGAAGACTGACTCTTCTTACTGTCTATGTTTTGAAGCATTCCTGTGACACTAGTTATAGATTCCGATGCTTCACGCCAGGTTTACTGTATCCCTTGGACCTTCTTATTGACGATGAAACACAGAAATTGCATCGGAATTAAATAGAACAATCACGATGCCGACTTAAGTACAAGAAGACTGACTCTTCTTACTGTCTATGTTTTGAGCCATTCCTGTGTCGCTAGTTACTGATTCCATTGCTTCACTTCAGGTATCTTGTATCCCTCTGACCTTCTTGTTGACGATGAAACACAAAAATTGCATCGGAATTAAATAGAAAAGACCAAATGCCGACTCAAGTACAAGAAGACTGACTCTTCATTCTGACTATGTTTTGAACCATTCCTGTGACACTAGTTATAGATTCCGATGCTTCACTTCAGGTCTACTCTATCCCTAGGACCTTCATATTGACGATGAAACACAGAAATTGCATCGGAACTAAATACAAAAGGCACAATGCCGACTTATGTACAAGAAGACTGACTCTTCCTACTGTCTATGTTTTGAACGATTCCCGTTACATTAGTTACTGATTCCTATGCTTCACTTCAGGTTTACTGTGTCCCTTGGTCCTTGTTATTGACGATGAAACACAGAAATTGCATCGGAATTAAATACAAAAGGCACAATGCTGACTTAAGTACAAGAAGACTGACTCTTCTTACCGACTATGTTTTGAACCATTCCTGTGACACTAGTTAATGATTCCGTTGCTTCACTTCAGGTTTACTGTATCCCTTTGACCTTCTTATTGACGATGAAACACAGAAATTGCATCGGAAATAAATACAAAACGCACGATGCCGACTTAAGTACATGTAGACTGAATCTTCCTACTGTCTATGTTTTGAACCATTCCTGTGACACTAGTTATAGATTCCGATGCTTATTTTCAAGTTAACTGTATCCCTTGGATCTTCTTATTGACGAAGAAACACAGAGAGTGCATCGGAGTTAAATACAAAAGACATAATGCCGACTTAAGTACAAGAAGACTGACTCTTCGTACTGACTATGCTTTGAACCATTCCTGTGACACTAGTTATAGATTCCGATGATTCACTTCAGGTTCACTGTATCCCTCTGACCTTCTTATTGACGATGAAACACAGGAATTGCATCGGAATTAAATACAAAATGCACAATGCCGACTTAAGTACAAGAGGACTGACTCTTCTTACTGGCTATGTTTTGAACCATTCCTGTGACACTAGTTATAGATTCCGAAGCTTCCCTTCAGGTTTACAGTATCCCTCTGACCTTCATATTGACGATGAAACACTGATATTGCATCGGAATTAAATAGAAAAGGCACAATGCCGCCTTAAGAATAAGAAGACTGACTCTTCTTACTGACTATGTTTTGAAAGATTCCTGTGCACTAGTTGTAGATTACGATGCTTCACTTCAGGTCTCCTCTATCCCTAGGACCTTCTTATTGACGATGAAACACAGAAATTGCATCGGAACTAAATACAAAAGGCACAATGCCGACTTAAGTACAAGAAGACTGACTCTTCCTACTGTCTATGTTTTGAACGATTCCTGTTACATTAGTTATTGATTAAAATGCTTCACTTCAGGTTTACTGTGTCCCTTGGACCCTCTTATTGACGATGAAACACAGAGATTGCATCGGAATTAAATACAAAGGGCACAATGCCGACTTAAGTACAAGAAGACTGACTCTTCCTACTGACTATGGTTTAAACCATTCCTGTGACAATAGTTATAGATTTCGTTGCTTCACTTCAGGTTTACTGTATCCCTTTGACCTTCTTATTGACGATGAAACACAGAAATTGCATCGGAAATAAATAGAAAAGGCACGATGCAGACTAAAGTACATGTAGACTGAATCTTCCTACTGTCTATGTTTTGAACCATTCCTGTGACACAAGTTATAGATTCCGATGCTTAAGTTAAGGTTTACTGTATCCCTAGGATCTTCTTATTGACGATGAAACACAGAGAGTGCATCGGAGTTAAATACAAAAGGCACAATGCCGACTTAAGTACAGGAAGACTAACTCTTTCTACTGTCAATGCTTTGAACCATTCCTGTGACACTAGTTATAGATTCCGATGCTTCGCTCCAGGTTTACTGTACCCCTCTGACCATCTTTTTGACGATGAAACACAGAATTTGCATCGGAATTAAATAGAAATGGCACAATGCCGACTTAAGTACAAGAAGACCTACTCTTCTTACTGTCTATGTTTTGAACCATTCTCGAGACACTAGTTATAGATTCCGATCCTTCACTTCAGATTTACTGTATCCCATGGACCTTCTTATTGGCGATGAAACACAGAAATTGCATCGGAATTAAGTACAAATGGCGCATTGCCGACTTAAGTACAAGAAGACTGACTCTGCTTATTGACTTTTTGAACCATTCCTGTGACACTAGTTATAAATTCCGATGGTACACATCAGGTTTACTGTAACCCTCTGACCTTCTTATTGACGATGAAACACAGAAATTGCATCGGAATTAAATACAAAAGGCACAATGCCGACTGAAGTACAAGAACACTGACCCTTCTTACTGTCTATGTTTTGACCCATTCCTGTGACACTAGTTATAGAT
Source organism: Schistocerca piceifrons (assembly GCF_021461385.2). Lineage (NCBI taxonomy): Eukaryota > Metazoa > Arthropoda > Insecta > Orthoptera > Acrididae > Schistocerca > Schistocerca piceifrons. The sequence continues at coordinate 194,333 of NW_025727791.1, forward strand.
TCCGATGCTTCACTTCAGGTTTACTGTATCCGTCTGACCTTCTTATTGACGATGAAACACAGAAATTTCTTCGGAATTGAATACAAAAGGCACAAGGCCGACTTAAGTACAAGAAGACTGACTCTTCGTACTGACTATGTTTTGAACCATTCCTGTGACACTAGTTATAAATACCTATGATTCACTTCAGGTTTACTGTATCCTTTGGACCTTCTTATTTACGATGAAACACAGAAATTGCATCGGAATTAAATAGAAAAGGCACAATGCCGACTTAAGTACAAGAAGACTGACTTTTCTTACCGACTATGTTTGGAACCATTCCTGTGACACTAGTTATAGATTCCGATGCTTCAATTCAGGTTTACTGTATCCCTCTGACCTTCTTATTGATGATGAAACACAGATATTGCATCGGAATTAAATAGAAAAGGCACAATGCCGACTTAAGTACAAGAAGACTGACTCTGCTTACTGAGTGTTTTGAATCATTCCTGTGACACTAGTTATAGATTCCGATGCTTCACTTCAGGTTTGCTGTAACCCTCTGACCTTCATATTGACGATGAAACACAGAAATTGCATCGGAATTAAATACAAAACGCACATTGCCGACTTAAGTACAAGAAGACTGACTCTTCGTACTGACTATGTTTTGAAGCATTCCTGTGACACTAGTTATAGATTCCGATGCTTCACTCCAGGTTTACTGTATCCCTTGGAGCTTCTTATTGACGATGAAACACAGATATTGCATCGGAATTAAATAGAAATGGCACGATGCCGACTTAAGTACAAGAAGACTGACTCTTCTTACTGTCTATGTTTTGAACCATTCCTGTGACGCTAGTTACAGATTCCGATGCTTCACTTCGGGTTTACTGTATCCCTCTGACCTTCTTGTTGACGATGAAACACAGATATTGCATCGGAATTAAATAGAAAAGGCACAATGCCGACTTAAGTACAAGAACACTGACCCTTCTTACTGTCTATGTTTTGACCCATTCCTGTGACACTAGTTATAGATCCCGATGCTTCACTTCAGGTTTACTGTATCCGTCTGACCTTCTTATTGACGATGAAACACAGAAATTTCTTCGGAATTGAATACAAAAGGCACAAGGCCGACTTAAGTACAAGAAGACTGACTCTTCGTACTGTCTATGTTTTGAAAGATTCCTGTTACATTAGTTATTGATTCCGATGCTTCACTTCAGGTTTAGCGTAAGCGTATCCCTCTGACCTTCTTTTTGACGATGAAACACAGAAATTGCATCGGAATTAAATAGGAAAGGCACAATGCCGACTTAAGTACAAGAAGCCTGACTCTTCTTACTGTCTATGTTTTGAACAATTCCTGTGACACTAGTTATAGATTCCGATCCTTCACTTCAGATTTACTGTATCCCTTCGACCTTCTTATTGACCATGAAACACAGAAATTGCATCGTAATTAAATACAAAAGGCGCAATGCCGACTTATGTACAAGAAGACTGATTCTGCTTACTGCCTGTATTGAACCATTCCCGTGACACTAGTTATAGATTCCGATGCTTCACTTCAGGTTTACTGTAACCCTCTGACCATCATATTGACGATGAGACACAGAAATTGCATCGGAATTAAATACAAAATGCACAATGCCGACTTAAGTACAAGAAGACTAACTCTTCTTACTGACTATGTTTGGAACCATTCCTGTGACACTAGTTATAGATTCCGATACTTCTCTTCTGGTTTACTGTATCCCTCTGACCTTCTTATTGACGATGAAACACAGAAATTGCATCGGAATTAAATACAAAAGGCATTATGCCGACTTAAGTACAAGAAGACTGACTATTCGTACTGACTATGTTTTGAACCATTCCTGTGACACTAGTTATAGATTCCGATGCTTCACTTCAGGTTTACTGTATCCCTCTGACCTTCTTATTGACGATGAAACACAGATATTGCATCGGAATTAAATTGAAAAGGCACAGTGCCGATTAAGTACAAGAAGACTGACTCTGCTTACTGCCTGTATTGAACCATTCCCGTGACACTAGTTATAGATTCCGATGCTTCACTTCAGGTTTACTGTAACCCTCTGACCATCATATTGACGATGAGACACAGAAATTGCATCGGAATTAAATACAAAATGCACAATGCCGACTTAAGTACAAGCAGACTGACTCTACTTTTTGTCTATCTTTTGAACCTTTCCTGTGACACTAGTTATAGATTCCGATGCTTCACTTCAGGTTTAATGTATCCCCCTGACCTTCTTATTGACGATGATACACAGAAATTGAATCGGAATTAAATAGAAAATGCACAATGCCGACTTACGTACAAGAAGACTAACTCTTCTTAACGACTATGTTTTGAACCATTCCTGTGACACTAGTTATAGATTCCGATGCTTCACTTCAGGTTTACTGTATCCCCCTGACCTTCTTATTGACGATGAAACACAGAAATTGCATCGGAATTAAATAGACAAGGCACAATGCCGACTTTAGTACAAGAAGACTGACTCTTCTTACTGTCTATGTTTTGAAGCATTCCTGTGACACTAGTTATAGATTCCAATGCTTCACTCCAGGTTTACTGTATCCCTTCGATCTTCTTATTGACGAAGAAACACAGAAATTGCATCGGAATTAAAGAGAAAAGGCACAATGCCGACTTAAGTACAAGAAGACTGACTCTTCCTACTGTCTATGATTTGAACGATTCCTGTTATATTAGTTACTGATTCCGATGCTTCACTTCAGGTTTACTGTGTCCCTTGATCCTTGATATTGACGATGAAACACAGAAATTGCATCGGAATCAAATACAAAAGGCACAATGCCGACTTAAGTACAAGAAGGGTGACTCTTCTTACCGACTATGTTTTGAACCATTCCTGTGACACTAGTTAATGATTCCGTTGCTTCACTTCAGGTTTACTGTATCCCTTGGATCTTCTTATTGACGAAGAAACACAGAAATTGCTTCGGAATTAAATAGAAAAGGCACAATGCCGACTTAAGTACAAGAAGTCTTACTCTTCTTACTGTCTATGTTTCGAACAATTCCTGTGACACTAGTTAGAGATTCCGATCCTTCACTTCAGATTTACTGTATCCCTTGGACCTTCTTATTGACGATGAAACACAGTAATTGCATCGGAACTAAATACAAAAGGCACAATGCCGACTAAAGTACAAGAAGACTGACTCTTCCTACTGTCTATGTTTTGAAAGATTCCTGTTACATTAGTTATTGATTCCGATGCTTCACTTCAGGTTTACTGTATCCCTCTGACCTTCTTTTTGACGATGAAACACAGAAATTGCATCGGAATTAAATAGAAAAGCACAATGCCGACTTAAGTACAAGAAGCCTGACTCTTCTTACTGTCTATGATTTGAACAATTCCTGTGACACTAGTTATAGATTCCGATCCTTCACTTCAGATTTACTATATCCCTTGGACCTTCTTATTGACGATGAAACACAGAAATTGCATCGTAATTAAATACAAAAGGCGCAATGCCGACTTATGTACAAGAAGACTGACCCTGCTTACGGACTGTTTTGAACCATTCCTGTGACACTAGTTATGGATTCCGATGCTTCACTTCAGGTTTACTGAAACCCTCTGACCTTCTTATTGACGATGAAACAGAGAAATTGCATCGGAATTAAATACAAAAGGCACAATGACGAATTAAGTACAAGAAGACTAACTCTTCTTACTGACAATGTTTGGAACCATTCCTGTGACACTAGTTATAGATTCCGATGCTTCTCTTCAGGTTTACTGTATCCCTCTGACCTTCTTATTGACGATGAAACACAGATATTGCATCGGAATTAAATAGAAATGGCACGATGCCGACTTAAGTACAAGAAGACTGACTCTTCTTACTGTCTATGTTTTGAACCATTCCTGTGACGCTAGTTACAGATTCCGATGCTTCACTTCGGGTTTACTGTATCCCTCTGACCTTCTTGTTGACGATGAAACACAGAAATTGCATCGGAATTAAATAGAAAAGGCACAATGCCGACTTAAGTACAAGAAGACTGACCCTTCCTACTGTCTATGTTTTGAACCATTCCTCTGACACTAGTTATGGATTCCGATGCTTCACTTCAGGTTTACTGTATCCCTTGGACCTTCAAATTGACGATGAAACACAGAAATTGCATCGGAATTAAATAGAAAAGGCCCAATGCCGTCTCAAGTACAAGAACACTGACTCTTCATACTGACTATGTTTTGAACCATTCATGTGACACTAGTTATAGATTCCGATGCTTCACCTCTGGTCTACTCTATCCCTAGGACCTTCTTATTGACGATGAAACATTGTAAGGGCATCGGAACTAAATACAAAAGGCACAATGCCGACTTAAGTACAAGAAGACTGACTCTTCCTACTGTCTATGTTTTGAAAGATTCCTGTTACATTAGTTATTGATTCCGATGCTTCACTTCAGGTTTACTGTATCCCTCTGACCTTCTTTTTGACGATGAAACACAGAAATTGCATCGGAATTAAATAGAAAATGCACAATGCCGACTTAAGTACAAAAAGCCTGACTCTGCTTATTGACTTTTTGAACCATTCCTGTGACACTAGTTATAAATTCCGATGCTACACATCAGGTTTACTGTAACCCTCTGACCTTCTTATTGACGATGAGACACAGAAATTGCATCGGAATTAAATACAAAAGGCACAATGCCGACTTAAGTACAAGAAGACTGACTCTTCTTTTTGTCTATGGTTTGAACCATTCCTGTGACACTACTTATAAATTCCGATGCTTCACTTCAGGTTTACTGTATCCCTTGGACCTTCTGATTGACGATGAAACACAGAAATTGCATCGGAATTAAATACAAAAGGCACAATGCCGACTTAAGTACAAGAACACTGACCCTTCTTACTGTCTATGTTTTGACCCATTCCTGTGACACTAGTGATAGATTCCGATGCTTCACTTCAGGTTTACTGTATCCGTCTGACCTTCTTATTGACGATGAAACACAGATATTTCTTCGGAATTGAATACAAAAGGCACAAGGCCGACTTAAGTACAAGAAGACTGACTCTTCGTACTGACTATGCTTTGAACCATTCCTGAGACACTAGTTATAGATACCTATGATTCACTTCAGGTTTACTGTATCCTTTGGACCTTCGTATTTACGATGAAACACAGAAATTGCATCGGAATTAAATAGAAAAGGCACAATGCCGACTTAAGTACAAGAAGACTGACTTTTCTCACTGACTATGTTTGGAACCATTCCTGTGACACTAGTTATAGATTCCGATGCTTCACATCAGGTTTACTGTATCCCTCTGACCTTCTTATTGACGATGAAACACAGATATTGCATCGGAATTAAATAGAAAGGGCCCAATGCCGACTCAAGTACAAGAACACTGACTCTTCATACTGACTATGTTTTGAACCATTCATGTGACACTAGTTATAGATTCCGATGCTTCACCTCTGGTCTACTCTATCCCTAGGACCTTCTTATTGACGATGAAACATAGTAAGGGCATCGGAACTAAATACAAAAGGCACAATGCCGACTTAAGTACAAGAAGCCTGACTCTTCTTACTGTCTATGTTTTGAACAATTCCTGTGACACTAGTTACAGATTCCGATCCTTCACTTCAGATTTACTGTATCCCTTGGACCTTCTTATTGACCATGAAACACAGAAATTGCATCGTAATTAAATACAAAAGGCGCAATGCCGACTTATGTACACGAAGACTGATTCTGCTTACGGACTGTTTTGAACCATTCCTGTGACACTAGTTATGGATTCCGATGCTTCACTTCAGGTTTACTGAAACCCTCTGACCTTCTTATTGACGATGAAACTGAGAAATTGCATCGGAATTAAATACAAAAGGCACAATGCCGACTTAAGTACAAGAAGACTGACTCTTCCTACTGTCTATGTTTTGATCCATTCCTCTGACACTAGCTATGGATTCCGATGCTTCACTTCAGGTTTACTGTATCCCTTGGACCTTCAAATTGACGATGAAACACAGAAATTGCATCGGAATTATATAGAAAAGGCCCAATGCCGACTCAAGTACAAGAACACTGACTCTTCATACTGACTATGTTTTGAACCATTCATGTGACACTAGTTATAGATTCCGATGCTTCACTTCAGGTTTGCTGTAACCCTCTGACCATCATATTGACGATGAAACACAGAAATTGTATCGGAATTAAATACAAAACGCACAATGCCGACTTAAGTACAAGAAGACTGACTCTTCGTACTGACTATGTTTTGAAGCATTCCTGTGACACTAGTTATAGATTCCGATGCTTCACTCCAGGTTTACTGTATCCCTTGGACCTTCTTATTGACGATGTAACACAGAAATTGCATCGGAATTAAATAGAAAAGGCACGATGCCGACTTAAGTACAAGAAGACTGACTCTTCTTACTGTCTATGTTTTGAACCATTCCTGTGACGCTAGTTACAGATTCCGATGCTTCACTTCGGGTTTACTGTATCTCTCTGACCTTCTTGTTGACGATGAAACACAGAAATTGCATCGGAATTAAATAGAAAAGACACAATGCCGACTTAAGTACAAGAAGACTGACTCTTCCTACTGTCTATGTTTTGAACCATTCCTCTGACACTAGCTATGGATTCCGATGCTTCACTTCAGGTTTACTGTATCCCTTGGACCTTCAAATTGACGATGAAACACAGAAATTGCATCGGAATTAAATAGAAAGGGCCCAATGCCGACTCAAGTACAAGAACACTGACTCTTCATACTGACTATGTTTTGAACCATTCATGTGACACTAGTTATAGATTCCGATGCTTCACCTCTGGTCTACTCTATCCCTAGGACCTTTTTATTGACGATGAAACATAGTAAGGGCATCGGAACTAAATACAAAAGGCACAATGCCGACTTAAGTACAAGAAGCCTGACTCTTCTTACTGTCTATGTTTTGAACAATTCCTGTGACACTAGTTATAGATTCCGATCCTTCACTTCAGATTTACTGTATCCCTTGGACCTTCTTATTGACCATGAAACACAGAAATTGCATCGTAATTAAATACAAAAGGCGCAATGCCGACTTATGTACAAGAAGACTGATTCTGCTTACGGACTGTTTTGAACCATTCCTGTGACACTAGTTATGGATTCCGATGCTTCACTTCAGGTTTACTGAAACCCTCTGACCTTCTTATTGACGATGAAACAGAGAAATTGCATCGGAATTAAATACAAACGGCACAATGCCGACTTAAGTACAAGAAGACTAACTCTTCTTACTGACTATGTTTGGAACCATTCCTGTGCCACTAGTTACAGATTCCGATGCTTCTCTTCAGGTTTACTGTATCCCTCTGACCTTCTTATTGACGATGATACACAGAATTTGCATCGGAATTAAATAGAAAATGCACAATGCCGACTTAAGTACAAGAAGACTAACTCTTCTTAACGACTATGTTTTGAACCATTCCTGTGACACTAGTTATAGATTCCGATGCTTCACTTCAGGTTTAATGTATCCCTCTGACCTTCTTATTGACGATGAAACACTGATATTGCATCGGAATTAAATAGAAAAGGCACAATGCCGACTTAAGTACAAGAAGACTGACACTTCTTACTGGCTATGTTTTGAACCATTCCTGTGACACTAGGTATAGATTCCGATGCTTCACTTTAGGATTACTGTATCCCCCTGACCTTCTTATTGACGATGAAAGACAGAAATTGCATCGGAATTAAATAGACAAGGCACAATGCCGACTTTAGTACAAGAAGACTGACTATTCTTACTGTCTATGTTTTGAAGCATTCCTGTGACACTAGTTATAGATTCCGATGCTTCACTCCAGGTTTACTGTATCCCTTGGATCTTCTTATTGACGAAGAAACACAGAAATTGCATCGGAATTTCATAGAAAAGGCACAATGAAGACTTAAGTACAAGAAGACTGACTCTTCCTACTGTCTATGATTTGAACGATTCCTGTTTCATTAGTTACTGATTCCGATGCTTCACTTCAGGTTTACTGTGTCCCTTGATCCTTGATATTGACGATGAAACACAGAAATTGCATCGGAATCAAATACAAAAGGCACAATGCCGACTTAAGTACAAGAAGGCTGACTCTTCTTACCGACTATGTTTTGAACCATTCCTGTGACACTAGTTAATGATTCCGTTGCTTCACTTCAGGTTTACTGTATCCCTTGGATCTTCTTATTGACGAAGAAACACAGAAATTGCTTCGGAATTAAATAGAAAAGGCACAATGCCGACTTAAGTACAAGAAGACTAACTCTTCTTACTGACTATGTTTGGAACCGTTCCTGTGAAACTAGTTATAGATTCCGATGCTTCTCTTCAGGTTTACTGTATCCCTCTGACCTTCTTATTGACGATGAAACACAGATATTGCATCGGAATTAAATAGAAATGGCACGATGCCGACTTAAGTACAAGAAGACTGACTCTTGTTACTGTCTATATTTTGAACCATTCCTGTGACGCTAGTTACAGATTCCGATGCTTAACTTCGTGTTTACTGTATCCCTCTGACCTTCTTGTTGACGATGAAACACAGAAATTGCATCGGAATTAAATAGAAAAGGCACAATGCCGACTTAAGTACAAGAAGACTGACTCTTCCTACTGTCTATGTTTTGAACCATTCCTCTGACACTAGTTATGGATTCCGATGCTTCACTTCAGGTTTACTGTATAACTTGGACCTTCAAATTGACGATGAAACACAGAAATTGCATCGGAATTAAATAGAAAAGGCCCAATGCCGTCTCAAGTACAAGAACACTGACTCTTCATACTGACTATGTTTTGAGAGATTCCTGTTACATTAGTTATTGATTCCGATGCTTCACTTCAGGTTTACTGTATCCCTCTGACCTTCTTTTTGACGATGAAACACAGAAATTGCATCGGAATTAAATAGAAAATGCACAATGCCGACTTAAGTACAAGAAGCCTGACTCTTCTTACTGTCTATGTTTTGAACAATTCCTGTGACACTAGTTATAGATTCCGATCCTTCACTTCAGATTTACTGTATCCCTTGGACCTTCTTATTGACCATGAAACACAGAAATTGCATCGTAATTAAACACAAAAGGCGCATTGCCGACTTAAGTACAAGAAGACTGACTCTGCTTATTGACTTTTAGAACCATTCCTGTGACACTAGTTATAAATTCCGATGCTACACATCAGGTTTACTGTAACCCTCTGACCTTCTTATTGACGATGAAACACAGAAATTGCATCGGAATTAAATACAAAAGGCACAATGCCGACTTAAGTACAAGAAGACTGACTCTTCTTTTTGGCTATGGTTTGAACCATTCCTGTGACACTACTTATAAATTCCGATGCTTCACTTCAGGTTTACTGTATCCCTTGGACCTTCTGATTGACGATGAAACACAGAAATTGCATCGGAATTAAATAGAAAAGGCACAATGCCGACTTATGTACAAGAAGACTGACTTTTCTCACTGACTATGTTTGGAACCATTCCTGTGACACTAGTTATAGATTCCGATGCTTCACTTCAGATTTACTGTATCCCTCTGACCTTCTTATTGACGATGAAACACAGATATTGCATCGGAATTAAATAGAAAAGGCACAATGCCGACTTAAGTACAAGAAGACTGACTCTGCTTACTGACTGTTTTGAACCATTCCTGTGACACTAGTTATAGATTCCGATGCTTCACTTCAGGTTTGCTGTAACCCTCTGACCATCACATTGACGATGAAACACAGAAATTGCATCGGAATTAAATACAAAACGCACAATGCCGACTTAAGTACAAGAAGACTGACTCTTCGTACTGACTATGTTTTGAAGCATTCCTGTGACACTAGTTATAGATTCCGATGCTTCACTCCAGGTTTACTGTATCCCTTGGACCTTCTTATTGACGATGTAACACAGAAATTGCATCGGAATTAAATAGAAAAGGCACGATGCCGACTTAAGTACAAGAAGACTGACTCTTCTTACTGTCTATGTTTTGAACCATTCCTGTGACGCTAGTTACAGATTCCGATGCTTCACTTCGGGTTTACTGTATCCCTCTGACCTTCTTGTTGACGATGAAACACAGAAATTGCATCGGAATTAAATAGAAAAGGCACAATGCCGACTTAAGTACAAGAAGACTGACTCTTCCTACTGACTATGTTTTGAACCATTCCTCTGACACTAGCTATGGATTCCGATGCTTCACATCAGGTTTACTGTATCCCTTGGACCTTCAAATTGACGATGAAACACCGAAATTGCATCGGAATTAAATAGAAAGGGCCCAATGCCGACTCAAGTACAAGAACACTGACTCTTCATACTGACTATGCTTTGAACCATTCATGTGACGCTAGTTATAGATTCCGATGCTTCACCTCTGGTCTACTCTATCCCTAGGACCTTCGTATTGACGATGAAACATAGTAAGGGCATCGGAACTAAATACAAAAGGCACAATGCCGACTTAAGTACAAGAAGACTGACTTTTCCTACTGTCTATGTTTTGAAAGATTCCTGTTACATTAGTTATTGATTCCGATGCTTCACTTCAGGTTTACTGTATCCCTCTGACCTTCCTTTTGACGATGAAACACAGAAATTGCATCGGAATTAAATAGGAAAGGCACAATGCCGACTTAAGTACAAGAAGCCTGACTCTTCTTACTGTCTATGTTTTGAACAATTCCTGTGACACTAGTTATAGATTCCGATCCTTCACTTCGGATTTACTGTATCCCTTGGACCTTCTTATTGACCACGAAACACAGAAATTGCATCGTAATTAAATACAAAAGGCGCAATGCCGACTTATGTACAAGAAGACTGATTCTGCTTACGGACTGTTTTGAACCATTCCTGTGACACTAGTTATGTATTCCGATGCTTCACTTCAGGTTTACTGAAACCCTCTGACCTTCTTATTGACGATGAAACAGAGAAATTGCATCGGAATTAAATACAAAAGGCACAATGCCGACTTAAGTACAAGAAGATTAACTCTTCTTACTGACTATGTTTGGAACCATTCCTGTGACACTAGTTATAGATACCGATGCTTCTCTTCAGGTTTACTTTATCCCTCTGACCTTCTTATTGACGATGAAACACAGAAATTGCATCGGAATTAAATACAAAAGGCATTATGCCGACTTAAGTACAAGAAGACTGACTATTCGTACTGACTATGCTTTGAACCATTCCTGTGACACTAGTTATAGATTCCGATGCTTCACTTCAGGCTTACTGTATCCCTCTGACCTTCTTATTGACGATGAAGCACAGATATTGCATCGGAATTAAATTGAAAAGGCACAATGCCGATTAAGTACAAGAAGACTGACTCTGCTTACTGCCTGTATTGAACCATTCCTGTGACACTAGTTATAGATTCCGATGCTTCACTTCAGGTTTACTGTAACCCTCTGACCATCATATTGACGATGAGACACAGAAATTGCATCGGAATTAAATACAAAATGCACAATGCCGACTTATGTACAAGCAGACTGACTCTACTTTATGTCTATCTTTTGAACCTTTCCTGTGACACTTGTTATAGATTCCGATGCTTCACTTCAGGTTTACGGTATCCCCCTGACCTTCTTGTTGACGATGAAACACAGAAATTGCATCGGAATTAAATAGAAAATGCACAATGCCGACTTAAGTACAAGAAGACTAACTCTTCTTAACGACTATGTTTTGAACCATTCCTGTGACACTAGTTATAGATTCCGATGCTTCACTTCAGGTTTAATGTATCCCTCTGACCTTCTTATTGACGATGAAACACAGTAATTGCATCGGAACTAAATACAAAAGACACAATGCCGACTTAAGTACAAGAAGACTGACTCTTCCTACTGTCTATGTTTTGAAAGATTCCTGTTACATTAGTTATTGATTCCGATGCTTCACTTCAGGTTTACTGTATCCCTCTGACCATCTTTTTGACGATGAAACACAGAAATTGCATCGGAATTAAATAGAAAAGCACAATGCCGACTTAAGTACAAGAAGCCTGACTCTTCTTACTGTCTATGTTTTGAACAATTCCTGTGACACTAGTTATAGATTCCGATCCTTCACTTCAGATTTACTATATCCGTTGGACCTTCTTATTGACGATGAAACACAGAAATTGCATAGTAATTAAATACAAAAGGCGCAATGCCGACTTATGTACAAGAAGACTGACCCTGCTTACGGACTGTTTTGAACCATTCCTGTGACATTAGTTATGGATTCCGATGCTTCACTTCAGGTTTACTGAAATCTCTGACCTTCTTTTTGACGATAAAACACAGAAATTGCATCGGAATTAAGTAGAAAATGCACAATGCCGACTTAAGTACAAGAAGCCTCACTCTTCTTACTGTCTATGTTTTGAACAATTCCTGTGACACTAGTTATAGATTCCGATCCTTCACTTCAGATTTACTGTATCCCTTGGACCTTCTTATTGACCATGAAACACAGAAATTGCATCGTAATGAAACACAAAAGGCGCATTGCCGACTTAAGTACAAGAAGACTGACTCTGCTTATTGACTTTTTGAACCATTCCTGTGACACTAGTTATAAATTCCGATGCTACACATCAGGTTTACTGTAACCCTCTGACCTTCTTATTGACGATGAAACACAGAAATTGCATCGGAATTAAATACAAAAGGCACAATGCCGACTTAAGTACATGAAGACTGACTCTTCTTTTTGTCTATGGTTTGAACCATTCCTGTGACACTACTTATACATTCCGATGCTTCACTTCAGGTTTACTGTATCCCTTGGACCTTCTGATTGACGATGAAACACAGAAATTGCATCGGAATTAAATACAAAAGGCACACTGCCGACTTAAGTACAAGAACACTGACCCTTCTTACTGTCTATGTTTTGACCCATTCCTGTGACACTAGTTATAGATTCCGATGCTTCACTTCAGGTTTACTGTATCCTTCTGACCTTCTTATTGACGATGAAACACAGAAATTTCTTCGGAATTGAATACAAAAGGCACAAGGCGACTTAAGTACAAGAAGACTGACTCTTCGTACTGACTATGCTTTGAACCATTCCTGAGACACTAGTTATAGATACCTATGATTCACTTCAGGTTTACTGTATCCTTTGGACCTTCTTATTTACGATGAAACACAGAAATTGCATCGGAATTAAATAGAAAAGGCACAATGCCGACTTATGTACAAGAAGACTGACTTTTCTCACTGACTATGTTTGGAACCATTCCTGTGACACTAGTTATAGATTCCGATGCTTCACTTCAGGTTTACTGTATCCCTCTGACCTTCTTATTGACGATGAAACACAGATATTGCATCGGAATTAAATACAAAAGGCATTATGCCGACTTAAGTACAAGAAGACTTACTCTTCGTACTGACTATGTTTTGAACCATTCCTGTGACACTAGTTATAGATTCCGATGCTTCACTTCAGGTTTACTGTATCCCTCTGACCTTCTTATTGACGATGAAACACAGATATTGCATCGGAATTAAATTGAAAAGGCACAATGCCGATTAAGTACAAGAAGACTGACTCTGCTTACTGACTGTATTGAACCATTCCTGTGACACTAGTTATAGATTCCGATGCTTCACTTCAGGTTTACTGTAACCCTCTGACCATCATATTGACGATGAAACACAGAAACTGCATCGGAATTAAATACAAAATGCACAATGCCGACTTAAGTACAAGCAGACTGACTCTACTTTCTGTCTATCTTTTGAACCATTCCTGTGACACTAGTTATAGATTCCGATGCTTCATTTCAGGTTTACTGTATCCCCCTGACCTTCTTATTGACGATGAAACACAGAAATTGCATCGGAATTAAATAGAAAATGCACAATGCCGACTTAAGTACAAGAAGTCTTACTCTTCTAACTGTCTATGTTTCGAACAATTCCTGTGACACTAGTTAGAGATTCCGATCCTTCACTTCAGATTTACTATATCCCTTGGACCTTTTTATTGACGATGAAACACAGAAATTGCATCGGAATTAAATATAAAATTCGCAATGCCGACTTAAGTACAAGAAGACTGACTATGCTTACTGATAGTTTTGAACCATTCCTGTGACACTAGTTATGGATTCCGATGCTTCACTTCAGGTTTACTGAAACCCTCTGACCTTATTGACGATTAAACAGAGAAATTGCATCGGAATTAAAAACAAAGGGCACAATGCCGACTTAAGTACAAGAAGACGAACTCTTCTTACTGACTGTGTTTGGAAACATTCCTGTGACACTAGTTATAGATTCCGATGCTTCTCTTCAGGTTTACTGTATCCCTCTGACCTTCTTATTGATGATGAAACACAGAAATTGCATCGGAATTAAATACAAAAGGCACAATGCCGACTTAAGTACAAGAAGACTGACTCTTCGTACTGACTATGTTTTGAACCATTCCTGTGACACTAGTTATAGATTCCGATGATTCACTTCAGGTTTACTGTATTCCTTGGACGTTCTTATTGACGATGAAACACAGAAATTGCATCGGAATTAAATAGAAAAGGCACAATTCCGACTTAAGTACAAGAAGACTGACTCTTCTTACTGACTATGATTTGAACCATTCCTGTGGCACTAGTTATAGATTCCGATGCTTCACTTCAGGTTTACTGTATGCCTCCGACCTTCTTGTTGTCGATGAAACACATGAAATTGCATCGGAATTAAATAGAAAAGGCACAATGCCAGCTTAAGTACAAGAACACTGACTCTTCTTACTGTCTAAGACTTGAACCATTCCTGTGACGCTAGTTACAGATTCCGATGCTTCACTTCAGGTTTACTGTATCCGTTGGACCTTCTTATTGACGATGAAACACAGATATTGCATCCTAAATAAATACAAAAGGCACAATGCCGACTTAAGAACAAGAAGACTGACTCTTCTTACTGTCTATGTTTTGAACCATTCCTGTGACACTAGTTATAGTTTCCGATGCTTCACTTCAGTTTTACTGTATCCTTTGCACCATCTTATTGACGATGAAACACAGAAATTGCATCGAAATTAAATACAACAGGCACAATGCCGACTTAAGTACAAGAAGACTGAACCTTCTTACTGTCAATGTTTTGAACCATTCCTTTGACACTAGTTATAGATACCTATGCTTCCCTTCAAGTTTACTGTATCCCTCTGACCTTCTTATTGACGAAGAAACACAGAAATTGCATCGGAATTAAATACAAAAGGCACAATGCCGACTTAAGTACAAGAAGACTGACTCTTCGTACTGACTATGTTTTGAACCATTCTTGTGACACTAGTTATAGATTCCGATGTTTCACTTCAGGTTTACTGTATCCCTTGGACGTTCTTATTGACGATGAAACACAGAAATTGCATCGGAATTAAATCGGAAAGGCATAATTCCGGCTTAAGTACAAGAATACTGACTCTTCTTACTGACTATGATTTGAACCATTCCTGTGGCACTAGTTATAGATTCCGATGCTTCACTTCAGGTTTACTGTATCCCTCTGACCTTCTTGTTGACGATGAAACACAGATATTGTATCGGAATTAAATGGAAAAGACAAAATGCCAGCTTAAGTACAAGAAGACTGACTCTTCTTACTGTCTAAGACTTGAACCATTCCTGTGACGCTAGTTACAGATTCCGATGCATCACTTCAGGTTTACTGTATCCCTTGGACCTTCTTATTGACGATGAAACACAGATATTGCATCCTAAATAAATACAAAAGGCACAATGCCGACTTAAGTACAAGAAGACTGACTCTTCTTACTGTCTATGTTTTGAACCATTCCTGTGACACTGGTTATAGATTCCGATGCTTCACTTCAGTTTTACTGTATCCCTTGCACCTTCTTATTGACGATGAAACACAGAAATTGCATCGGAATTAAATACAAAAGGCACAATGCCGACTTAAGTACAGGAAGACTGAACCTTCTTACTGTCTATGTTTTGAACCATTCCTGTGACACTAGTTAAAGATTCCGATTCTTCACTTCAAGTTAACTGTATCCCTCTGACCTTCTTATTGACGATGAAGAAAAGAAATTGCATCGGAATTAAATAGAAAAGCCACAATGCCGACTTAAGTATAACAAGACTGACTCTTCGTACTGACTATGTTTTGAACCATTCCTGTGACACTAGTTATAGATTCCGATGCTTCACCTCGGGTTCACTGTATCCCTCTGACCGTCTTATTGACGATGAAACACAGATATTGCATCGGAATTGAATAGAAAAGGCACAATGCCTTCTTAAGTACAAGCAAACTGACTCTTCATAGTGTCTATGTTTTGAACCATTCCTGTGACGCTAGTTACAGATTCCGATGCTTCACTTCAGGTTTACTGTCTCACTTGGACCTTCTTAATGACGATGAAACACAGAAATTACATCGGAATTAAATAGAAAAGACACAATGCCGACTTAAGTACAAGAAGACTGACTCTTCTTACAGACTATGTTTGGAACCATTCCTGTGACACTAGTTATAGATTCCGATGCTTCACTTCCGCTTTACTGTATACCTCTGACCTTCTTATTGACGATGAAACACAGATATTGCATCGGAATTAAATACAAAAGGCACAATGCCGACTTAAGTACAAGAAGACTGACTCTGCTTACTGACTGTTTTGAACCATTCCTGTGACACTAGTTATGGATTCCGATGCTTCACTTCAGGTTTACTGAAACCCTCGGACCTTCTTATTGACGATGAAACAGAGAAATTGCATCGGAATTAAATACAAAGTTCACAATGCCGACTTAAGTAAAAGTAGACTAACTCTTCTTACTGACTATGTTTGGAACCATTCCTGTGACACTAGTTATAGATTCCGATGCTTCTCTTCAGGATTCTTGTATCCCTCTGACCTTCTTATTGACGATGAAACACAGATATTGCATCGGAATTAAATACAAAAGGCACAATGCCGACTTAAGTACAAGAAGACTGACTCTTCGTACTGACTATGTTTTGAAATATTCCTGTGACACTAGTTATAGATTCCGATGTTTCACTTCAGGTTTACTGTTTCACTTGGACGTTCTTATTGACGATGAAACACAGAAATTGCATCCGAATTAAATAGAAAAGGCATAATTCCGACTTAAGTACGAGAAGACTGACTCTTCTTACTGACTATGATTTGAACCATTCCTGTGGCACTAGTTATAGATTCCGATGCTTCACTTCAGGTTTACTGTATCCCTCTGACCTTCTTGTTGACGATGAAACACAGAAATTGCATCGGAATTAAATAGAAAAGGCACGATGCCAGCTTAAGTACAAGAAGACTGACTCTTCTTACTGTCTAAGACTTGAACCATTCCTGTGACGCTAGTTACAGATTACGATGCTTCACTTCAGGTTTACTGTATCCCTTGGACCTTCTTATTGACGATGAAACACAGATATTGCATCCGAATTAAATACAAAAGGCACAATGCCGACTTAAGAACAAGAAGACTGACTCTTCTTACTGTCTATGATTTGAACCATTCCTGTGACACTAGTTATAGATTCCGATGCTTCACTTCAGTTTTACTGTATCCCTTGTACCTTCTTATTGGCGATGAAACACAGAAATTGCATCGGAATTAAATACAAATGGCACAATGCCGACTTAAGTACAAGAAGACTGAACCTTCTTACTGTCTATGTTTGAACCATTCCTGTGACACTAGTTATAGATTCCGATGCTTCACTCCAAATTAACTGTATCCCTCTGACCTTCTTATTGACGATGAAAAACAGAATGTGCATCGGAATTAAAAACAAAAGGCACAATGCCGACTTAAGTACAAGAAGACTGACTCTTCCTACTGTCTATGATTTGAACGATTCCTGTTGCATTAGTTACTGATTCCGATGCTTCACTTCAGGTTTACTGTGTCCCTTGATCCTTGTTATTGACGATGAAACACAGAAATTGCACCGGAATCAAATACAAAAGTCACAATGCCGACTTAAGTACAAGAAGGCTGACTCTTATTACCGACTATGTTTTGAACCATTCCTGTGACACTAGTTAATGATTCCGTTGCTTCACTTCAGGTTTACTGTATCCCTTGGATCTTCTTATTGACGAAGAAACACAGAAATTGCTTCGGGATTAAATAGAAAAGGCACAATGCCGACTTAAGTACAAGATGTCTTACTCTTCTTACTGTCTATGTTTTGAACAATTTCTGTGACACTCGTTAGACATTCCGATCCTTCACTTCAGATTTACTGTATCCCTTGGACCTTCTTATTGACGATGAAACACAGTAATTGCATCGGAACTAAATACAAAAGGCACAATGCCGACTTAAGTACAAGAAGACTGACTCTTCCTACTGTCTATGTTTTGAAAGATTCCTGTTACATTAGTTATTGATTCCGATGCTTCACTTTAGGTATACTGTATCCTTCTGACCTTCTTTTTGACGATGAAACACAGAAATTGCATCGGAATTAAAAAGAAAAGCACAATGCCGACTTAAGTACAAGAAGCCTGACTCTTCTTACTGTCTATGATTTGATCAATTCCTGTGACACTAGTTATAGATTCCGATCCTTCACTTCAGATTTACTATATCCCTTTTACCTTCTTATTGACGATGAAACACAGAAATTGCATCTTAATTAAATACAAAAGGCGCAATGCCGACTTATGTACAAGAAGACTGACCCTGCTTACAGACTGTTTTGAACCATTCCTGTGACACTAGTTATGGATTCCGATGCTTCACTTCAGGTTTACTGAAACCCTCTGACCTTCTTATTGACGATGAAACAGAGAAATTGCATCGGAATTAAATACAAAAAGCACAATGCCGACTTAAGTACAAGAAGACTAACTCTTCTTACTGACTATGTTTGGAACCATTCCTGTGACACTAGTTATAGATTCCGATGCTTCTCTTCAGGTTTACTGTATCCCTCTGACCTTCTTATTGACGATGAAACACAGAAACTGCATCGGAATTAAATACAAAATGCACAATGCCGACTTAAGTACAAGCAGACTGACTCTACTTTTTGTCTATCTTTTGAACCATTCCTGTGACACTAGTTATAGATTCCGATGCTTCATTTCAGGTTCACTGTATCCCCCTGACCTTCTTATTGACGATGAAACACAGAAATTGCATCGGAATTAAATAGAAAATGCACAATGCCGACTTAAGTACAAGAAGACTAACTCTTCTTAACGACTATATTCTGAACCATTCCTGTGACACTAGTTATAGATTCCGATGCTTCACTCCAGGTTTAATGTATCCCTCTGACCTTCTTATTGACGATGAAACACTGATATTGCATCGGAATTAAATAGAAAAGGCACAATGCCGACTTAAGTACAAGAAGACTGACACTTCTTACTGGCTATGTTTTGACCCTTCCTGTGACACTAGTTACAGATTCCGATGCTTCACTTCAGGTTTACTGTATCCCCCTGACCTTATTATTGACGATGAGACACAGAAATTGCATCGGAATTAAATAGACAAAGCACAATGCCGACTTTAGTACAAGAAGACTGACTCTTCTTACTGTCTATGTTTTGAAGCATTCCTGTGACACTAGTTATAGTTTCCGATGCTTCACTCCAGGTTTACTGTATCCCTTGGATTTTCTTATTGACGAAGAAACACAGAAATTGCATCCCAATTAAATAGAAAAGGCACAATGCCGACTTAAGTACAAGAAGACTGACTCTTCCTACTGTCTATGTTTTGAACGATTCCTGTTACATTAGTTACTGATTCCGATGCTTCACTTCAGGTTTACTGTGTCCCTTGGTCCTTGTTATTGACGAAGAAACACAGAAATTGCTTCGGAATTAAATAGAAAAGGCACAATGCCGACTTAAGTACAAGAAGTCTTACTCTTCTTACTGTCTATGTTTCGAACAATTCCTGTGACACTAGTAACAGATTCCGATCCTTCACTTCAGATTTACTGTATCCCTTGGACCTTCTTATTGACGATGAAACACAGAAATTGCATCGGAATTAAATATAAAATTCGCAATGCCGACTTAAGTACAAGAAGACTGACTATGCTTACTGACAGTTTTGAACCATTCCTGTGACACTAGTTATGGATTCCGATGCTTCACTTCAGGTTTACAGAAACCCTCTGACCTTATTGACGATGAAACAGAGAAATTGCATCGGAATTAAATACAAAGGGCACAATGCCGACTTAAGTACAAGAAGACTAACTCTTCTTACTGACAATGTTTGGAACCATTCCTGTGACACTAGTTATAGATTCCGATGCTTCTCTTCAGGTTTACTGTATCCCTCTGACCTTCTTATTGACGATGAAACACAGAAATTGCATCGGAATTAAATACAAAAGGCACAATGCCGACTTAAGTACAAGAAGACTGACTCTTCGTACTGACTATGTTTTGAACCATTCCTGTGACACTAGTTATAGATTCCGATGATTCACTTCAGGTTTACTGTATCCCTTGGACGTTCTTATTGACGATGAAACACAGAAATTGCATCGGAATTAAATATAAAATTCGCAATGCCGACTTAAGTACAAGAAGACTGACTATGCTTACTAACAGTGTTGAACCATTCCTGTGACACTAGTTATGGACTCCGATGCTTCACTTCAGGTTTACTGAAACCCTCTGACCTTATTGACGATGAAACAGAGAAATTGCATCGGAATTAAATACAAAGGGCACAATGCCGACTTAAGTACAAGAAGACTGACTCTTCTTACTGACTATGATTTGAACCATTCCTGTGGCACTAGTTATAGATTCCGATGCTTCACTTCAGGTTTACTGTATCCCTCCGACCTTCTTGTTGTCGATGAAACACAGAAATTGCATCGGAATTAAACAGAAAAGGCACAATGCCAGCCTAAGTACAAGAAGACTGACTCTTCTTACTGTCTAAGACTTGAACCATTCCTGTGACGCTAGTTACAGATTCCGATGCTTCACTTCAGGTTTACTGTATCCGTTGGACCTTCTTATTGACGATGAAACACAGATATTGCATCCGAAATAAATACAAAAGGCACAATGCCGACTTAAGAACAAGAAGACTGACTCTTCTTACTGTCTATGTTTTGAACCATTCCTGTGACACTAGTTATAGTTTCCGATGCTTCACTTCAGTTTTACTGTATCCCTTGCACCATCTTATTGACTATGAAACACAGAAATTGCATCGTAATTAAATACAAAAGGCGCAATGCCGACTTATTTACAAGAAGACTGACCCTGCTTACAGACTGTTTTGAACCATTCCTGTGACACTAGTTATGGATTCCGATGCTTCACTTCAGGTTTACTGAAACCCTCTGACCTTCTTATTGACGATGAAACAGAGAAATTGCATCGGAATTAAATACAAAAGGCACAATGCCGACTTAAGTCAAGAAGACTAACTCTTCTTACTGACTATGTTTGGAACCATTCCTGTGACACTAGCTATAGATTCCGATGCTTCTCTTCAGGTTTACTGTATCCCTCTGACCTTCTTATTGACGATGAAACACAGAAATTGCATCGGAATTAAATACAAAAGGCATTACGGCGACTTAAGTACAAGAAGACTGACTCTTCGTACTGACTATGTTTTGAACCATTCCTGTGACACTAGTTATAGATTCCGATGCTTCACTTCAGGTTTACTGTATCCCTCTGACCCTCTTATTGACGATGAAACACAGATATTGCATCGGAATTAAATTGAAAAGGCACAATGCCGATTAAGTACAAGGAGACTGACTCTGCTTACTGACTGTATTGAACCATTCCTGTGACACTAGTTATAGATTCCGATGTTTCACTTCAGGTTTACTGTAACCCTCTGACCATCATATTGACGATGAAACACAGAAACTGCATCGGAATTAAATACAAAATGCACAATGCCGACTTAAGTACAAGCAGACTGACTCTACTTTTTGTCTATCTTTTGAACCATTCCTGTGACTCTAGTTATAGATTCCGATGCTTCATTTCAGGTTTACTGTATCCCCCTGCCCTTCTTATTGATGATGAAACACAGAAATTGCATCAGAAGTAAATAGAAAATGCACAATGCCGACTTAAGTACAAGAAGACTAACTCTTCTTAACGACTATGTTCTGAACCATTCCTGTGACACTAATTATAGATTCCGATGCTTCACTTCAGGTTTAATGTATCCCTCTGACCTTCTTATTGACGATGAAACACTGATATTGCATCGGAATTAAATAGGAAAGGCACAATGCCGACTTAAGTACAAGAAGACTGACACTTCTTACTGGCTATGTTTTGACCCTTCCTGTGACACTAGTTACAGATTCCGATGCTTCACTTCAGGTTTACTGTATCCCCCTGACCTTCTTGTTGACGATGAAACACAGAAATTGCATCGGAATTAAATAGACAAAGCACAATGCCGACTTTACTACAAGAAGACTGACTCTTCTTACTGTCTATGTTTTGAAGCATTCCTGTGACACTAGTTATAAATTCCGATGCTTCACTCCAGGTTTACTGTATCCCTTGGATTTTCTTATTGACGAAGAAACACAGAAATTGCATCGGAATTAAATAGAAAAGGCACAATGCCGACTTAAGTACAAGAAGACTGACTCTTCCTACTGTCTATGTTTTGAACGATTCCTGTTACATTAGTTACTGATTCCGATGCTTCACTTGAGGTTTACTGTGTCCCTTGGTCCTTGTTATTGACGATGAAACACAGAAATTGCATCGGAATTAAATACAAAAGGCACAATGCCGACTTAAGTACAAGAAGACTGACTCTTCTTACCGACTATGTTTTGAACCATTGCTGTGACACTAGTTAATGATTCCGTTGCTTCACTTCATGTTTACTGTATCCCTTGGATCTTCTTATTGACGAAGAAACACAGAAATTGCTTCGGAATTAAATAGAAAAGGCACAATGCCGACTTAAGTACACGAAGTCTTACTCTTCTTACTGTCTATGTTTCGAACAATTCCTGTGACACTAGTTAGAGATTCCGATCCTTCACTTCAGATTTACTGTATCCCTTGGACCTTCTTATTGACGATGAAACACAGAAATTGCATCGGAATTAAATATAAAATTCGCAATGCCGACTTATGTACAAGAAGACTGACTATGCTTACTGACAGTTTTGAACCATTCCTGTGACACTAGTTATGGATTCCGATGCTTCACTTCAGGTTTACTGAAACCCTCTGACCTTATTGACGATGAAACAGAGAAATTGCATCGGAATTAAATACAAAGGGCACAATGCCGACTTAAGTACAAGAAGACTAACTCTTCTTACTGACTATGTTTGGAACCATTCCTGTGACACTAGTTATAGATTCCGATGCTTCTCTTCAGGTTTAGTGTATCCCTCTGACCTTCTTATTGACGATGAAACACAGAAATTGCATCGGAATTAAATACAAAAGGCACAATGCCGACTTAAGTACAAGAAGATTGACTCATCGTACTGACTATGTTTTGAACCATTCCTGTGACACTAGTTATAGATTCCGATGATTCACTTCAGGTTTACTGTATCCCTTGGACGTTCTTATTGACGATGAAACACAGAAATTGCATCCGAATTAAATATAAAATTCGCAATGCCGACTTAAGTACAAGAAGACTGACTATGCTTACTGACAGTTTTGAACCATTCCTGTGACACTAGTTATGGATTCCGATGCTTCACTTCAGGTTTACTCAAACCCTCTGACCTTATTGACGATGAAACAGAGAAATTGCATCGGAATTAAATACAAAGGGCACAATGCCGACTTAAGTACAAGAAGACTGACTCTTCTTACTGACTATGATTTGAACCATTCCTGTGGCACTAGTTATAGATTCCGATGCTTCACTTCAGGTTTACTGTATCCCTCCGACCTTCTTGTTGTCGATGAAACACAGAAATTGCATCGGAATTAAACAGAAAAGGCACAATGCCAGCCTAAGTACAAGAAGACTGACTCTTCTTACTGTCTAAGACTTGAACCATTCCTGTGACGCTAGTTACAGATTCCGATGCTTCACTTCAGGTTTACTGTATCCGTTGGACCTTCTTATTGACGATGAAACACAGATATTGCATCCGAAATAAATACAAAAGGCACAATGCCGACTTAAGAACAAGAAGACTGACTCTTCTCACTGTCTATGCTTTGAACCATTCCTGTGACACTAGTTATAGTTTCCAATGCCTAACTTCAGTTTTACTGTATCCCTTGCACCATCTTATTGACGATGAAACACAGAAATTGCATCGGAATTAAATACAACAGGCACAATGCCGACTTAAGTACAAGAAGACTGAACCTTCTTACTGTCTATGTTTTGAACCATTCCTTTGACACTAGTTATAGATTCCGATGCTTCCCTTCAAGTTTACTGTATCCCTCTGACCTTCTTATTGACGATGAAACACAGAAATTGCATCGGAATTAAATACAAAAGGCACAATGCCGACTTAAGTGCAAGAAGACTGACTCTTCGTACTGACTATGTTTTGAACCATTCTTGTGACACTAGTTATAGATTCCGATGTTTCACTTCAGGTTTACTGTATCCCTTGGACGTTCTTATTGACGATGAAACACAGAAATTGCATCGGAATTAAATAGGAAAGGCATAATTCCGACTTAAGTACAAGAATACTGACTCTTCTTACTGACTATGATTTGAACCATTCGTGTGGCACTAGTTATAGATTCCGATGCTTCACTTCAGGTTTACTGTATCCCTCTGACCTTCTTGTTGACGATGAAACACAGATATTGTATCGGAATTAAATAGAAAAGGCACAATGCCAGCTTAAGTACAAGAAGACTGACTCTTCTTACTGTCTAAGACTTGAACCATTCCTGTGACGCTAGTTACAGATTCCGAAGCTTCACTTCAGGTTTACTGTATCCCTTGGACCTTCTTATTGACGATGAAACACAGATATTGCATCCGAAATAAATACAAGAGGCACAATGCCGACTTAAGTACAAGAAGACTGGCTCTTCTTACTGTCTATGTTTTGAACAATTCCTGTGACACTAGTTATAGATTCCGATGCTTCACTTCAGTTTTACTGTATCCCTTGCACCTTCTTATTGACGATGAAACACAGAAATTGCATCGGAATTAAATACAAAAGGCATAATGCCGACTTAAGTACAAGAAGACTGAACCTTCTTACTGTCTATGTTTTGAACCATTCCTGTGACACTAGTTAAAGATTCCGAAGCTTCACTTCAGGTTAACTGTATCCCTCTGACCTTCTTATTGACGATGAAAAAAAGAAATTGCATCGGAATTAAATAGAAAAGGCACAATGCCGACTTAAGTATAAGAAGACTGACTCTTCGTACTGACTATGTTTTGAACCATTCCTGTGACACTAGTTATAGATTCCGATGCTTCACCTCAGGTTCACTGTATCCCTCTGACCGTCTTATTGACGATGAAACACAGAAATTGCATCGCAATTGAATAGAAAAGGCACAATGCCTTCTTAAGTACAAGCAGACTCACTCTTCCTAGTGTCTATGTTTTGAACCATTCCTGTGACGCTAGTTACAGATTCCGATGCTTCACTTCAGGTTTACTGTCTCACTTGGACCTTCTTAATGACGATGAAACACAGAAATTACATCGGAATTAAATAGAAAAGACACAATGCCGACTTAGGTACAAGAAGACTGACTCTTCTTACTGACTATGTTTGGAACCATTATTGTGACACTAGTTATAGATTCCGATGCTTCACTTCCGCTTTACTGTATACCTCTGACCTTCGTATTGACGATGAAACACAGATATTGCATCGGAATTAAATACAAAAGGCGCAATGCGGACTTAAGTACAAGAAGACTGACTCTGCTTACTGACTGTTTTGAACCATTCCTGTGACACTAGTTATGGATTCCGATGCTTCACTTCAGGTTTACTGAAACCCTCAGACCTTCTTATTGACGATGAAACAGAGAAATTGCATCGGAATTAAATACAAAATTCACAATGCCGACTTAAGTAAAAGAAGACTAACTCTTCTTACTGACTATGTTTGGAACCATTCCTGTGACACTAGTTATAGATTCCGATGCTTCTCTTCAGGTTTCCTGTATCCCTCTGACCTTCTTATTGACGATGAAACACAGATATTGCATCGGAATTAAATACAAAAGGCACAATGCCGACTTAAGTACAAGAAGACTGACTCTTCGTACTGACTATGTTTTGAAATATTCCTGTGACACTAGTAATAGATTCCGATGTTTCACTTCTGGTTTACTGTATCCCTTGGACGTTCTTCTTGACGATGAAACACAGAAATTGCATCGGAATTAAATAGAAAAGGCATATTTCCGACTTAAGTACGAGAAGACTGACTCTTCTTACTGACTATGATTTGAACCATTCCTGTGGCACTAGTTATAGATTCCGATGCTTCACTTCAGGTTTACTGTATCCCTCTGACCTTCTTGTTGACGATGAAACACAGAAATTGCATCGGAATTAAATAGAAAAGGCACGATGCCAGCTTAAGTACAAGAAGACTGACTCTTCTTACTGTCTAAGACTTGAACCATTCCTGTTACGCTAGTTACAGATTCCGATGCTTCACTTCAGGTTTACTGAATCCCGTGGACCTTCTTATTGACGATGAAACACAGATATTGCATCCGAATTAAATACAAAAGGCACAATGTCAACTTAAGAACAAGAAGACTGACTCTTCTTACTGACTATGTTCTGAACCATCCTGTGACACAGGTTAGAGATTCCGATGCTTCACTTCAGGTGTACTGTATCCCTCTGACCTTCTTGTTGACGATGAAACACAGAAATTGCATCGGAATTAAATACAAAAGGCACAATGCCGACTTAAGTACAAGAAGACTGAACCTTCTTACTGTCTATGTTTGAACCATTCCTGTGACACTAGTTATAGATTCCGATGCTTCACTTCAAGTTAACTGTATCCCTCTGACCTTCTTATTGACGATGAAAAACAGAAATTGCATCGGAATTAAAAACAAAAGGCACAATGCCGACTTAAGTACAAGAAGACTGACTCTTCTTAGTGTCTATGTTTTGAACCATTCCTGTGACGCTAGTTGCAGATTCCGATGCTTCACTTCAGTTTTACTGTATCCCTTGCACCTTCTTATTGGCGATGAAATACAGAAATTACATCGGAATTAAATAGAAAAGACACAATGCCGACTTAAGTACAAGAAGACTGACTCTTCGTACTGACTATGTTTTGAACCATTCCTGTGACACTAGTTATAGATTCCGATGCTTCACCTCAAGTTCACTGTATCCCTCTGACCTTCTTATTGACGATGAAACACAGAAATTGCATCGGAATTGAATAGAAATGGCACAATGCCTTCTTAACTACAAGCAGACTGACTTTTCTTAGTGTCTATGTTTTGAACCATTCCTGTGACGCTAGTTACAGATTCCGATGCTTCACTTCAGGTTTACTGTATCACTTGGGCTTTCTTATTGACGATGAAACACAGAAATTACATCGGAATTAAATAGAAAAGACACAATGCCGACTTAAGTACAAGAAGACTGACTCTTCTTACTGACTATGTTTGGAACCATTCCTGTGACACTAGTTATAGATTTCGATGCTTTACTTCAGGTTTACTGTATCCCTCTGACCTTTTTATTGACGATCAAACACAGAAATTTCATCGGAATTAAATACAAAAGGCACAATGCCGACTTAAGTACAAGAATCCTGTCTCTTCGTACTGACTATGTTTTGAACCATTCCTGTGACTCTAGTTATAGATTCCGATGATTCACTTCAGGTTTACTGTATCCTTTGGACATTCTTATTTACGATGAAACACAGAAATTGCATCGGAATTAAATAGAAAAGGCATAATGCCGACTTAAGTACAAGATGAGTGACTCTTCTTACTGTCTATGCTTTGAACCATTCCTGTGACACTAGTTATACATTCCGATGCTTCACTCCAGGTTTACTGTATCCCTTGGACCCTCTTATTGACGATGAAACACAGAAATTGCATCGGAATTAAATAGAAAAGGCACAATGCCGACTTAAGTACAAGAAGACTGACGCTTCGTACTGTTATGTTTGGAACCATTCCTGTGACACTAGTTATAGATTCCGATGATTCACTTCAGGTTTACTGTATCCCTCTGACCCTCTTATTGACGATGAAACCCAGAAATTGCATCGGAATTAAATACAAAAGGCACAATGCCGACTTAAGTACAAGAAGACTGACTCTTCGTACTGACTATGTTTTGAACCATTCCTGTGACACTAGTTATAGATTCCGATGATTCACTTCAGGTTTACTGTATCCCTTGGACCTTCTTATTGACGATGAAACACAGAAATTGCATCGGAATTAAATACAAAAGTTACAATGCCGACTTAAGTACAAGATGAGTGACTCTACTTACTGTCTATGCTTTGAACCATTGCTGTGACACTAGTTATAGATTCCGATGCTTCACTCCAGGTTTACTGTATCCCTTGGACCTTCTTATTGACGATGAAACACAGAAATTGCATCGGAATTTAATAGAAAAGGCACAATGTCGACTTAAGTACAAGAAGACTGACTCTTCTTACTGTCTATGCTTTGAACCATTCCTGTGACGCTAGTTACAGATTCCGATGCATCACTTCAGGTTCGCTGTATCCCTCTGACATTCTTGTTGACGATGAAACACCGAAATTGCATCGGAATTATATAGAAAAGGCACAATGCCGACTTAAGTACAAGAAGACTGACTCTTCGTACTGACTATGTTTTGAACCATTCCTGTGACACTAGTTATAGATTCCGATGCTTCAGGTTTAGTGTATCCCTCTGACCTTATTTTTGACGATGAAACACAGAAATTGCATCGGAATTAAATAGAAAAGCACAATGCCGACTCAAGTACAAAAAGACTGACTCTTCTTACTGACTATGTTTTGAACCATTCCTGTGACAGTAGTTTTAGAATCAGATGCTTCACCTCATATTTACTGTATCCCTTGGACCTTCTTATTGACGATGAAACACAGATATTGCATCGGAATTAAATAGAAAAGGCACGATGACAGCTTAAGTACAAGAAGAATGAGTCTTCTTACTGTCTTAGACTTGAACCATTCCTGTGACGCTAGTTACAGATTCCGATGCTTCACTTCAGGTTTACTGTATCCCTTCGACCTTCTTATTGACCATGAAACACAGATATTGCATCCGAATTAAATACAAAAGCCACAATGCCGACTTAAGAACAAGAAGACTGACTCTTCTTAGTGTCTATGTTTTGAACCATTCCTGTGACGCTAGTTCCAGATTCCGATGCTTCACTTCAGTTTTACTGTATCCGTTGCACCTTCGTATTGGCGATGAAACACAGAAATTGCATCGGAATTAAATAGAAAAGACACAATGCCGACTGAAGTACAAGAAGACTGACTCTTCTTACTGACTATGTTTGGAACCATTCCTGTGACACTAGTTATAGATTTCGATGCTTCACTTCCGGTTTACTGTATACCTCTGATCTTCTTATTGACGATGAAACACAGATATTACATCGGAATTAAATAGAAAAGGCACAATGCCGACTTAAGTACAAGAAGACTGACTCTTCGTACTGACTATGTTATGAACCATTCCTGTGACACTAGTTATAGATTCCGATGCTTCACTTCAGGTTTACTGTATCCCTTGGACCTTATTATTGACGATGAAACACAAAAAATTGCATCGGAATTAAATAGAAAAGGCACAATGCCGACTTAAGTACAAGAAGACTCACACTTCTTACTGTCTACGTTGTGAACCATTCCTGTGACACTAGTTATAGATTCCGATGCTTCACTTCAGCTTTACTGTATCCCTCTGACCTTCTTATTGACGATCAAACACAGAAATTTCATCGGAATTAAATACAAAAGGCACAATGCCGACTTAAGTACAAGAAGACTGTCTCTTCGTGCTGACTATGTTTTGAACCATTCCTGTGACACTAATTATAGATTCCGATGATTCACTTCAGGTTTACTGTATCCTTTGGACCTTCTTATTTACGATGAAACACAGAAATTGCATCGGAATTAAATATAAAAGGCATAATGCCGACTTAAGTGCAAGAAGACTAACCGTTCTTACCGACTATGTTTGGAACAATTCCTGTGACACTAGTTATAGATTTCGATGCTTCACTTCAGGTTTACTGTATCCCTCTGACCCTCTTATTGACGATGAAACACAGAAATTGCATCGGAATTAAATACAAAAGGCACAATGCCGACTTAAGTACAAGAAGACTGACTCTTCGTACTGACTATGTTTTGAACCATTCCTGTGACACTAGTTATAGATTCCGATGATTCACTTCAGGTTTACTGTATCCCTTGGACCTTCTTATTGACGATGAAACACAGATATTGCATCGGAATTAAATACAAAAGTTACAATGCCGACTTAAGTACAAGAAGACTGACTCTTCTTACTGTCTATGCTATGAACCATTCCTGTGACACTAGTTATAGATTCCGATGCTTCACTCCAGGTTTACTGTATCGCTTGGACCTTCTTATTGACGATGAAACACAGAAATTGCATCGGAATTAAATACAAAAATCACAATGTCGACTTAAGTACAAGAAGACTGACTCTTCTTACTGACCATGTTTTGAACCTTCCTGTGACACTAGTTATAGATTCCGATGCTTCACTTCAGGTTTACTGTATCCCTCCGACCTTCCTATTTACGACGAAACACAGACATTGCATCGGAATTAAATAGAAAAGGCACAATGCCGACTTAAGTATAAGAAGACTGACTCTTCTTACTGTCTATGTTTTGAACCATTCCTGTGACGCTAGTTACAGATTCCGATGCTTCACTTCAGGTTTGCTGTATCCCTCTGACATTCTTGTTGACGATGAAACACCGAAATTGCATCGGAATTAAATACAAAAGGCACAATGCCGACTTAAGTACAATAAGAGTGACACTTCTTTCTGAATGCTTTGAACCATTCCTGTGAGACTAGTTATAGATTCCGATGCTTGACTTCAGGTTTACCCAATCCCTCTGACCTTCTTATTGACGTTGAAACACAGATATTTCATCGGAAATAAATACAAAAGGCACAATGCCGACTTAAGTACAAGAAGACTGACTCTTCGTACTGACTATGTTTTGAACCATTCCTGTGACACTAGTTATAGATTCCGATGCTTCACTTCAGGTTTACTGTATCCCTTGGACCTTATTATTGACGACGAAACACAAAAAATTGCATCGGAATTAAATAGAAAAGGCACAATGCCGACTTATGTACAAGAAGACTGACTCTTCTTACTGTCTATGTTGAGAACCATTCCTGTGACACTAGTTATAGGTTCCGATGCTTCGCTTCAGGTTTACTGTATCCTTCTGACCCTGTTATTGACGATGAAACACAGAAATTGCATCGGAATTAAATACAAAAGGCACAATGCCGACTTAAGTACAAGAAGACTGACTCTTCGTACTGACTATGTTTTGAACCATTCCTGTGACACTAGTTATAGATTCCGATGATTCACTTCAGGTTTACTGTATCCCTTGGACCTTCTTATTGACGATGAAACACAGAAATTGCTTTGGAATTAAATACGAAAGTAACAATGCCGACTTAAGTACAAGATGAGTGACTCTTCCTACTGTCTATGCTTTGAACCATTCCTGTGACACTAGTTATAGATTCCGATGCTTCACTCCAGGTTTACTGTATCCCTTGGACCTTCTTATTGACGATGAAACACAGATTTTGCATCGGAATTAAATAGAAAAGGCACAATGTCAACTTAAGTACAAGAAGACTGACTCTTCTTACTGTCTATGTTTTGAACCATTCCTGTGACGCTAGTTACAGATTCCGATGCTTCACTTCAGGTTTGCTGTATCCCTCTGACATTCTTGTTGACGATGAAACACCGAAATTGCTTCGGAATTATATAGAAAAGGCACAATGCCGACTTAAGTACAAGAAGACTGACTCTTCCTACTGTCTATGTTTTGAACCATTCCTGTGACACTAGTTATAGATTCCGATGCTTCCGGTTTACTGTATCCCTCTGACCTTATTTTTGACGATGAAACACAGAAATTGCATCGGAATTAAATAGAAAAGGCACAATGCCGACTCAAGTACAAGAAGACTGACTCTTCTTACTGACTATGTTTTGAACCATTCCTGTGACAGTAGTTATAGAATCAGATGCTTCACC
The DNA here is from genome assembly GCF_021461385.2 of Schistocerca piceifrons. Lineage (NCBI taxonomy): Eukaryota > Metazoa > Arthropoda > Insecta > Orthoptera > Acrididae > Schistocerca > Schistocerca piceifrons. Next base: position 226,768 of record NW_025727791.1, read on the forward strand.
TCAGATTTACTGTATCCCTTGGACCTTCTTATTGACGATGAAACACAGAAATTGCATCGGAATTAAATAGAAAAGGCACGATGACAGCTTAAGTACAAGAAGACTGACTCTTGTTACTGTCTAAGACTTGAACCATTCCTGTGACGCTGGTTACAGATTCCGATGCTTCACTTCAGGTTTACTGTATCCCTTGGACCTTCTTATTGACGATGAAACACAGATATTGCATCCGAATTAAATACAAAAGCCACAATGCCGACTTAAGAACAAGAAGATTGACTCTTCTTCCTGACTATGTTTTGAACCATCCTGTGACACTGGTTAGAGATTCCGATGCTTCACTTCAGGTTTACTGCATCCCTCTGACCATCTTGTTGACGATGAAACACAGAAATTGCATCGGAATTAAATACAAAAGGCACACTACCGACTTAAGAACAAAAAGACTGACTCTTCTTACTGTCTATGTTTTGAACCATTCCTGTGACACTAGTTATAGATTCCGATGCTTCACTTCAGTTTTACTGTATCCCTTGCACCTTCTTATTGGCGATGAAACACAGAAGTTGCATCGGAATTAAATACAAAAGGCACAATGCCGACTTAAGTACAAGAAGACTGAACCTTCTTACTGTCTATGTTTGAACCATTCCTGTGACACTAGTTATAGATTCCGATGCTTCACTTCAAGTTAACTGTATCCCTCTGACCTTCTTATTGACGATGAAAAACAGAAATTGCATCGGAATTAAAAACAAAAGGCACAATGCCGACTTAAGTACAAGAAGACTGACTCTTCTTAGTGTCTATGTTTTGAACCATTCCTGTGACGCTAGTTGCAGATTCCGATGCTTCACTTCAGTTTTACTGTATCCCTTGCACCTTCTTATTGGCGATGAAATACAGAAATTACATCGGAATTAAATAGAAAAGACACAATGCCGACTTAAGTACAAGAAGACTGACTCTTCGTACTGACTATGTTTTGAACCATTCCTGTGACACTAGTTATAGATTCCGATGCTTCACCTCAAGTTCACTGTATCCCTCTGACCTTCTTATTGACGATGAAACACAGAAATTGCATCGGAATTGAATAGAAATGGCACAATGCCTTCTTAACTACAAGCAGACTGACTTTTCTTAGTGTCTATGTTTTGAACCATTCCTGTGACGCTAGTTACAGATTCCGATGCTTCACTTCAGGTTTACTGTATCACTTGGGCTTTCTTATTGACGATGAAACACAGAAATTACATCGGAATTAAATAGAAAAGACACAATGCCGACTTAAGTACAAGAAGACTGACTCTTCTTACTGACTATGTTTGGAACCATTCCTGTGACACTAGTTATAGATTTCGATGCTTTACTTCAGGTTTACTGTATCCCTCTGACCTTTTTATTGACGATCAAACACAGAAATTTCATCGGAATTAAATACAAAAGGCACAATGCCGACTTAAGTACAAGAATCCTGTCTCTTCGTACTGACTATGTTTTGAACCATTCCTGTGACTCTAGTTATAGATTCCGATGATTCACTTCAGGTTTACTGTATCCTTTGGACATTCTTATTTACGATGAAACACAGAAATTGCATCGGAATTAAATAGAAAAGGCATAATGCCGACTTAAGTACAAGATGAGTGACTCTTCTTACTGTCTATGCTTTGAACCATTCCTGTGACACTAGTTATACATTCCGATGCTTCACTCCAGGTTTACTGTATCCCTTGGACCCTCTTATTGACGATGAAACACAGAAATTGCATCGGAATTAAATAGAAAAGGCACAATGCCGACTTAAGTACAAGAAGACTGACGCTTCGTACTGTTATGTTTGGAACCATTCCTGTGACACTAGTTATAGATTCCGATGATTCACTTCAGGTTTACTGTATCCCTCTGACCCTCTTATTGACGATGAAACACAGAAATTGCATCGGAATTAAATACAAAAGGCACAATGCCGACTTAAGTACAAGAAGACTGACTCTTCGTACTGACTATGTTTTGAACCATTCCTGTGACACTAGTTATAGATTCCGATGATTCACTTCAGGTTTACTGTATCCCTTGGACCTTCTTATTGACGATGAAACACAGAAATTGCATCGGAATTAAATACAAAAGTTACAATGCCGACTTAAGTACAAGATGAGTGACTCTACTTACTGTCTATGCTTTGAACCATTGCTGTGACACTAGTTATAGATTCCGATGCTTCACTCCAGGTTTACTGTATCCCTTGGACCTTCTTATTGACGATGAAACACAGAAATTGCATCGGAATTAATAGAAAAGCACAATGTCGACTTAAGTACAAGAAGACTGACTCTTCTTACTGTCTATGCTTTGAACCATTCCTGTGACGCTAGTTACAGATTCCGATGCATCACTTCAGGTTCGCTGTATCCCTCTGACATTCTTGTTGACGATGAAACACCGAAATTGCATCGGAATTATATAGAAAAGGCACAATGCCGACTTAAGTACAAGAAGACTGACTCTTCGTACTGACTATGTTTTGAACCATTCCTGTGACACTAGTTATAGATTCCGATGCTTCAGGTTTAGTGTATCCCTCTGACCTTATTTTTGACGATGAAACACAGAAATTGCATCGGAATTAAATAGAAAAGCACAATGCCGACTCAAGTACAAAAAGACTGACTCTTCTTACTGACTATGTTTTGAACCATTCCTGTGACAGTAGTTTTAGAATCAGATGCTTCACCTCATATTTACTGTATCCCTTGGACCTTCTTATTGACGATGAAACACAGATATTGCATTGGAATTAAATAGAAAAGGCACGATGACAGCTTAAGTACAAGAAGAATGAGTCTTCTTACTGTCTTAGACTTGAACCATTCCTGTGACGCTAGTTACAGATTCCGATGCTTCACTTCAGGTTTACTGTATCCCTTCGACCTTCTTATTGACCATGAAACACAGATATTGCATCCGAATTAAATACAAAAGCCACAATGCCGACTTAAGAACAAGAAGACTGACTCTTCTTAGTGTCTATGTTTTGAACCATTCCTGTGACGCTAGTTCCAGATTCCGATGCTTCACTTCAGTTTTTACTGTATCCGTTGCACCTTCGTATTGGCGATGAAACACAGAAATTGCATCGGAATTAAATAGAAAAGACACAATGCCGACTGAAGTACAAGAAGACTGACTCTTCTTACTGACTATGTTTGGAACCATTCCTGTGACACTAGTTATAGATTTCGATGCTTCACTTCCGGTTTACTGTATACCTCTGACCTTCTTATTGACGATGAAACACAGATATTACATCGGAATTAAATAGAAAAGGCACAATGCCGACTTAAGTACAAGAAGACTGACTCTTCGTACTGACTATGTTATGAACCATTCCTGTGACACTAGTTATAGATTCCGATGCTTCACTTCAGGTTTACTGTATCCCTTGGACCTTATTATTGACGATGAAACACAAAAAATTGCATCGGAATTAAATAGAAAAGGCACAATGCCGACTTAAGTACAAGAAGACTCACACTTCTTACTGTCTATGTTGTGAACCATTCCTGTGACACTAGTTATAGATTCCGATGCTTCACTTCAGCTTTACTGTATCCCTCTGACCTTCTTATTGACGATCAAACACAGAAATTTCATCGGAATTAAATACAAAAGGCACAATGCCGACTTAAGTACAAGAAGACTGTCTCTTCGTGCTGACTATGTTTTGAACCATTCCTGTGACAGTAGTTATAGAATCAGAATGCTTCACCTCAGATTTACTGTATCCCTTGGACCTTCTTATTGACGATGAAACACAGAAATTGCATCGGAATTAAATAGAAAAGGCACGATGACAGCTTAAGTACAAGAAGACTGACTCTTGTTACTGTCTAAGACTTGAAATTCCTGTGACGCTGGTTACAGATTCCGATGCTTCACTTCAGGTTTACTGTATCCCTTGGACCTTCTTATTGACGATGAAACACAGATATTGCATCCGAATTAAATACAAAAGCCACAATGCCGACTTAAGAACAAGAAGATTGACTCTTCTTCCTGACTATGTTTTGAACCATCCTGTGACACTGGTTAGAGATTCCGATGCTTCACTTCAGGTTTACTGCATCCCTCTGACCATCTTGTTGACGATGAAACACAGAAATTGCATCGGAATTAAATACAAAAGGCACACTACCGACTTAAGAACAAAAAGACTGACTCTTCTTACTGTCTATGTTTTGAACCATTCCTGTGACACTAGTTATAGATTCCGATGCTTCACTTCAGTTTTACTGTATCCCTTGCACCTTCTTATTGGCGATGAAACACAGAAGTTGCATCGGAATTAAATACAAAAGGCACAATGCCGACTTAAGTACAAGAAGACTGAACCTTCTTACTGTCTATGTTTGAACCATTCCTGTGACACTAGTTATAGATTCCGATGCTTCACTTCAAGTTAACTGTATCCCTCTGACCTTCTTATTGACGATGAAAAAACAGAAATTGCATCGGAATTAAAAACAAAAGGCACAATGCCGACTTAAGTACAAGAAGACTGACTCTTCTTAGTGTCTATGTTTTGAACCATTCCTGTGACGCTAGTTGCAGATTCCGATGCTTCACTTCAGTTTTACTGTATCCCTTGCACCTTCTTATTGGCGATGAAATACAGAAATTACATCGGAATTAAATAGAAAAGACACAATGCCGACTTAAGTACAAGAAGACTGACTCTTCGTACTGACTATGTTTTGAACCATTCCTGTGACACTAGTTATAGATTCCGATGCTTCACCTCAAGTTCACTGTATCCCTCTGACCTTCTTATTGACGATGAAACACAGAAATTGCATCGGAATTGAATAGAAATGGCACAATGCCTTCTTAACTACAAGCAGACTGACTTTTCTTAGTGTCTATGTTTTGAACCATTCCTGTGACGCTAGTTACAGATTCCGATGCTTCACTTCAGGTTTACTGTATCACTTGGGCTTTCTTATTGACGATGAAACACAGAAATTACATCGGAATTAAATAGAAAAGACACAATGCCGACTTAAGTACAAGAAGACTGACTCTTCTTACTGACTATGTTTGGAACCATTCCTGTGACACTAGTTATAGATTTCGATGCTTTACTTCAGGTTTACTGTATCCCTCTGACCTTTTTATTGACGATCAAACACAGAAATTTCATCGGAATTAAATACAAAAGGCACAATGCCGACTTAAGTACAAGAATCCTGTCTCTTCGTACTGACTATGTTTTGAACCATTCCTGTGACTCTAGTTATAGATTCCGATGATTCACTTCAGGTTTACTGTATCCTTTGGACATTCTTATTTACGATGAAACACAGAAATTGCATCGGAATTAAATAGAAAAGGCATAATGCCGACTTAAGTACAAGATGAGTGACTCTTCTTACTGTCTATGCTTTGAACCATTCCTGTGACACTAGTTATACATTCCGATGCTTCACTCCAGGTTTACTGTATCCCTTGGACCCTCTTATTGACGATGAAACACAGAAATTGCATCGGAATTAAATAGAAAAGGCACAATGCCGACTTAAGTACAAGAAGACTGACGCTTCGTACTGTTATGTTTGGAACCATTCCTGTGACACTAGTTATAGATTCCGATGATTCACTTCAGGTTTACTGTATCCCTCTGACCCTCTTATTGACGATGAAACACAGAAATTGCATCGGAATTAAATACAAAAGGCACAATGCCGACTTAAGTACAAGAAGACTGACTCTTCGTACTGACTATGTTTTGAACCATTCCTGTGACACTAGTTATAGATTCCGATGATTCACTTCAGGTTTACTGTATCCCTTGGACCTTCTTATTGACGATGAAACACAGAAATTGCATCGGAATTAAATACAAAAGTTACAATGCCGACTTAAGTACAAGATGAGTGACTCTACTTACTGTCTATGCTTTGAACCATTGCTGTGACACTAGTTATAGATTCCGATGCTTCACTCCAGGTTTACTGTATCCCTTGGACCTTCTTATTGACGATGAAACACAGAAATTGCATCGGAATTTAATAGAAAAGGCACAATGTCGACTTAAGTACAAGAAGACTGACTCTTCTTACTGTCTATGCTTTGAACCATTCCTGTGACGCTAGTTACAGATTCCGATGCATCACTTCAGGTTCGCTGTATCCCTCTGACATTCTTGTTGACGATGAAACACCGAAATTGCATCGGAATTATATAGAAAAGGCACAATGCCGACTTAAGTACAAGAAGACTGACTCTTCGTACTGACTATGTTTTGAACCATTCCTGTGACACTAGTTATAGATTCCGATGCTTCAGGTTTAGTGTATCCCTCTGACCTTATTTTTGACGATGAAACACAGAAATTGCATCGGAATTAAATAGAAAAGCACAATGCCGACTCAAGTACAAAAAGACTGACTCTTCTTACTGACTATGTTTTGAACCATTCCTGTGACAGTAGTTTTAGAATCAGATGCTTCACCTCATATTTACTGTATCCCTTGGACCTTCTTATTGACGATGAAACACAGATATTGCATTGGAATTAAATAGAAAAGGCACGATGACAGCTTAAGTACAAGAAGAATGAGTCTTCTTACTGTCTTAGACTTGAACCATTCCTGTGACGCTAGTTACAGATTCCGATGCTTCACTTCAGGTTTACTGTATCCCTTCGACCTTCTTATTGACCATGAAACACAGATATTGCATCCGAATTAAATACAAAAGCCACAATGCCGACTTAAGAACAAGAAGACTGACTCTTCTTAGTGTCTATGTTTTGAACCATTCCTGTGACGCTAGTTCCAGATTCCGATGCTTCACTTCAGTTTTACTGTATCCGTTGCACCTTCGTATTGGCGATGAAACACAGAAATTGCATCGGAATTAAATAGAAAAGACACAATGCCGACTGAAGTACAAGAAGACTGACTCTTCTTACTGACTATGTTTGGAACCATTCCTGTGACACTAGTTATAGATTTCGATGCTTCACTTCCGGTTTACTGTATACCTCTGACCTTCTTATTGACGATGAAACACAGATATTACATCGGAATTAAATAGAAAAGGCACAATGCCGACTTAAGTACAAGAAGACTGACTCTTCGTACTGACTATGTTATGAACCATTCCTGTGACACTAGTTATAGATTCCGATGCTTCACTTCAGGTTTACTGTATCCCTTGGACCTTATTATTGACGATGAAACACAAAAAATTGCATCGGAATTAAATAGAAAAGGCACAATGCCGACTTAAGTACAAGAAGACTCACACTTCTTACTGTCTATGTTGTGAACCATTCCTGTGACACTAGTTATAGATTCCGATGCTTCACTTCAGCTTTACTGTATCCCTCTGACCTTCTTATTGACGATCAAACACAGAAATTTCATCGGAATTAAATACAAAAGGCACAATGCCGACTTAAGTACAAGAAGACTGTCTCTTCGTGCTGACTATGTTTTGAACCATTCCTGTGACACTAATTATAGATTCCGATGATTCACTTCAGGTTTACTGTATCCTTTGGACCTTCTTATTTACGATGAAACACAGAAATTGCATCGGAATTAAATATAAAAGGCATAATGCCGACTTAAGTGCAAGAAGACTAACCGTTCTTACCGACTATGTTTGGAACAATTCCTGTGACACTAGTTATAGATTTCGATGCTTCACTTCAGGTTTACTGTATCCCTCTGACCCTCTTATTGACGATGAAACACAGAAATTGCATCGGAATTAAATACAAAAGGCACAATGCCGACTTAAGTACAAGAAGACTGACTCTTCGTACTGACTATGTTTTGAACCATTCCTGTGACACTAGTTATAGATTCCGATGATTCACTTCAGGTTTACTGTATCCCTTGGACCTTCTTATTGACGATGAAACACAGATATTGCATCGGAATTAAATACAAAAGTTACAATGCCGACTTAAGTACAAGAAGACTGACTCTTCTTACTGTCTATGCTATGAACCATTCCTGTGACACTAGTTATAGATTCCGATGCTTCACTCCAGGTTTACTGTATCGCTTGGACCTTCTTATTGACGATGAAACACAGAAATTGCATCGGAATTAAATACAAAAGTCACAATGTCGACTTAAGTACAAGAAGACTGACTCTTCTTACTGACCATGTTTTGAACCTTCCTGTGACACTAGTTATAGATTCCGATGCTTCACTTCAGGTTTACTGTATCCCTCCGACCTTCCTATTTACGACGAAACACAGACATTGCATCGGAATTAAATAGAAAAGGCACAATGCCGACTTAAGTATAAGAAGACTGACTCTTCTTACTGTCTATGTTTTGAACCATTCCTGTGACGCTAGTTACAGATTCCGATGCTTCACTTCAGGTTTGCTGTATCCCTCTGACATTCTTGTTGACGATGAAACACCGAAATTGCATCGGAATTAAATACAAAAGGCACAATGCCGACTTAAGTACAATAAGAGTGACACTTCTTTCTGAATGCTTTGAACCATTCCTGTGAGACTAGTTATAGATTCCGATGCTTGACTTCAGGTTTACCCAATCCCTCTGACCTTCTTATTGACGTTGAAACACAGATATTTCATCGGAAATAAATACAAAAGGCACAATGCCGACTTAAGTACAAGAAGACTGACTCTTCGTACTGACTATGTTTTGAACCATTCCTGTGACACTAGTTATAGATTCCGATGCTTCACTTCAGGTTTACTGTATCCCTTGGACCTTATTATTGACGACGAAACACAAAAAATTGCATCGGAATTAAATAGAAAAGGCACAATGCCGACTTATGTACAAGAAGACTGACTCTTCTTACTGTCTATGTTGAGAACCATTCCTGTGACACTAGTTATAGGTTCCGATGCTTCGCTTCAGGTTTACTGTATCCCTCTGACCCTGTTATTGACGATGAAACACAGAAATTGCATCGGAATTAAATACAAAAGGCACAATGCCGACTTAAGTACAAGAAGACTGACTCTTCGTACTGACTATGTTTTGAACCATTCCTGTGACACTAGTTATAGATTCCGATGATTCACTTCAGGTTTACTGTATCCCTTGGACCTTCTTATTGACGATGAAACACAGAAATTGCTTTGGAATTAAATACGAAAGTAACAATGCCGACTTAAGTACAAGATGAGTGACTCTTCCTACTGTCTATGCTTTGAACCATTCCTGTGACACTAGTTATAGATTCCGATGCTTCACTCCAGGTTTACTGTATCCCTTGGACCTTCTTATTGACGATGAAACACAGATTTTGCATCGGAATTAAATAGAAAAGGCACAATGTCAACTTAAGTACAAGAAGACTGACTCTTCTTACTGTCTATGTTTTGAACCATTCCTGTGACGCTAGTTACAGATTCCGATGCTTCACTTCAGGTTTGCTGTATCCCTCTGACATTCTTGTTGACGATGAAACACCGAAATTGCTTCGGAATTATATAGAAAAGGCACAATGCCGACTTAAGTACAAGAAGACTGACTCTTCCTACTGTCTATGTTTTGAACCATTCCTGTGACACTAGTTATAGATTCCGATGCTTCCGGTTTACTGTATCCCTCTGACCTTATTTTTGACGATGAAACACAGAAATTGCATCGGAATTAAATAGAAAAGGCACAATGCCGACTCAAGTACAAGAAGACTGACTCTTCTTACTGACTATGTTTTGAACCATTCCTGTGACAGTAGTTATAGAATCAGATGCTTCACCTCAGATTTACTGTATCCCTTGGACCTTCTTATTGACGATGAAACACAGAAATTGCATCGGAATTAAATAGAAAAGGCACGATGACAGCTTAAGTACAAGAAGACTGACTCTTGTTACTGTCTAAGACTTGAACCATTCCTGTGACGCTGGTTACAGATTCCGATGCTTCACTTCAGGTTTCCTGTATCCCTTGGACCTTCTTATTGACGATGAAACACAGATATTGCATCCGAATTAAATACAAAAGCCACAATGCCGACTTAAGAACAAGAAGATTGACTCTTCTTCCTGACTATGTTTTGAACCATCCTGTGACACTGGTTAGAGATTCCGATGCTTCACTTCAGGTTTACTGCATCCCTCTGACCATCTTGTTGACGATGAAACACAGAAATTGCATCGGAATTAAATACAAAAGGCACACTACCGACTTAAGAACAAAAAGACTGACTCTTCTTACTGTCTATGTTTTGAACCATTCCTGTGACACTAGTTATAGATTCCGATGCTTCACTTCAGTTTTACTGTATCCCTTGCACCTTCTTATTGGCGATGAAACACAGAAGTTGCATCGGAATTAAATACAAAAGGCACAATGCCGACTTAAGTACAAGAAGACTGAACCTTCTTACTGTCTATGTTTGAACCATTCCTGTGACACTAGTTATAGATTCCGATGCTTCACTTCAAGTTAACTGTATCGCTCTGACCTTCTTATTGACGATGAAAAACAGAAATTGCATCGGAATTAAATACAAAAGGCACAATGCCGACTTAAGTACAAGAAGACTGACTCTTCTTAGTGTCTATGTTTTGAACCATTCCTGTGACGCTAGTTACAGATTCCGATGCTTCACTTCAGTTTTACTGTATCCGTTGCACCTTCGTATTGGCGATGAAACACAGAAATTACATCGGAATTAAATAGAAAAGACACAATGCCGACTGAAGTACAAGAAGACTGACTCTTCTTACTGACTATGTTTGGAACCATTCCTGTGACACTAGTTAAAGATTCCGATGCTTCACTTCAGGTTTACTGTATCCCTCTGACCTTCCTATTGACGATGAAACACAGAAATTGCATCGGAATTAAATAGAAAAGGCACAATGCCGACTTAAGTATAAGAAGACTGACTCTTCGTACTGAATATGTTTGAACCATTCCTGTGACACTAGTTTTAGATTCCGATGCTTCACCTCAAGTTCACTGTATCCCTCTGACCTTCTTATTGACGATGAAACACAGAAATTGCATCGGAATTGAATAGAAAAGGCACAATGCCTTCTTAACTACAAGCAGACTGACTTTTCTTAGTGTCTATGATTTGAACCATTCCTGTGACGCTAGTTACAGATTCCGATGCTTCACTTCCGGTTTACTGTATACCTCTGACCTTCTTATTGACGATGAAACACAGATATTGCATCGGAATTAAATAAAAGAGGCACAATGCCGACTTAAGTACAAGAAGACTGACTCTTCGTACTGGCTATGTTTGAACCATTCCTGTGACACTAGTTATAGATTCCGATGCCTCACTTCAGGTTTACTGTATCCCTTGGACCTTATTATTGACGATGAAACACAAAAAAATGCATCGGAACTAAATAGAAAAGGCACAATGCCGACTTAAGTACAAGAAGACTCACCCTTCTTACTGTCTATGTTGTGAACCATTCCTGTGACACTAGTTATAGATTCCGATGCTTCACTTCAGCTTTACTGTATCCCTCTGACCTTCTTATTGACGATCAAACACAGAAATTTCATCGGAATTAAATACAAAAGCACAATGCCGACTTAAGTACAAGAAGACTGTCTCTTCGTACTGACTATGTTTTGAACCATTCCTGTGACTCTAGTTATAGATTCCGATGATTCACTTGAGGTTTACTGTATCCTTTGGCCTTCTTATTTACGATGAAACACAGAAATTGCATCGGAATTACATAGAAAAGGCCTAATGCCGACTTAAGTGCAAGAAGACTAACTGTTCTTACCGACTATGTTTGGAACCATTCCTGTGACACTAGTTATAGATTCCGATGCTTCACTTCAGGTTTACTGTATCCCTCTGACCCTCTTATTGACGATGAAACACAGAAATTGCATCGGAATTAAATACAAAAGGCACAATGCCGACTTAAGTACAAGAAGACTGACTCTTCGTACTGACTATGTTTTGAACCATTCCTGTGACACTAGTTATAGATTCCGGTGATTCACTTCAGGTTTACTGTATCCCTTGGACCTTCTTATTGACGATGAAACACAGAAATTGCATCGGAATTAAATACAAAAGTTACAATGCCGACTTAAGTACAAGAAGACTGACTCTTCTTACTGTCTATGCTTTGAACCATTCCTGTGACACTAGTTATAGATTCCGATGCTTCACTCCAGGTTTACTGTATCGCTTGGACCTTCTTATTGACGATGAAACACAGAAATTGCATCGGAATTACATAGAAAAATCACAATGTCGACTTAAGTACAAGAAGACTGACTCTTCTTACTGTCTATGTTTTGAACCATTCCTGTGACGATAGTTACAGATTCCGATGCTTCACTTCAGGTTTGCTGTATCCCTCTGACATTCTTGTTGACGATGAAACACCGAAATTGCATCGGAATTATATAGAAAAGGCACAATGCCGACTTAAGTACAAGAAGACTGACTCTTCCTACTGTCTATGTTTTGAACCATTCCCGTGACACTAGTTATGTATTCCGATGCTTCACTTCAGGTTTACTGTATCCCTCTGACCTTATTTTTGACGATGAAACACAGAAATTGCATCGGAATTAAATAGAAAAGGCACAATGCCGACTCAAGTACAAGAAGACTGACTCTTCTTACTGACTAATTTTTGAACCATTCCTGTGACAGTAGTTATAGAATCAGATGCTTCACCTCAGATTTACTGTATCCCTTGGACTTTCTTATTGACGATGAAACACAAAAATTGCATCGGAATTAAATACAAAAGGCACAATGCCGACTTAAGTACAAGAAGACTGACACTTCTTACTGAATGCTTTGAACCATTCCTGTGAGACTAGTTATAGATTCCGATGCTTGACTTCAGGTTTACCCGATCCCTCTGACCTTCTTATTGACGTGGAAACACAGAAATTTCATCGGAACTAAATACAAAAGGCACAATGCCGACTTAAGTACAAGAAGACTGACTCTTCGTACTGACTATGTTTCGAACCATTGCTGTGACACTAGTTATAGATTCCGATGATGCACTTCAGGTTTACTGAATCCTTTGGACCTTCTTATTTACGATGAAACACAGAAATTGCATCGGAATTAAGTAGAAAAGACACAATGCCGACTTAAGTACAAGAAGACTGACTCTTCTTACTGACTATGATTTGAACCTTCCTGAGACACTAGTTATAGATTCCGATGCTTCACTTCAGGTTCACTGTATTCTTCTGACCCTCTTATTGACGATGAAACACAGAAATTGCATCGGAATTAAATAGGAAAGGCATAATGCCAACTTAAATACAAGAAGACTATCTCTTCTTACCGACTAAGTTTGGAACCGTTCCTGTGACACTAGTTATAGATTCCGATGCTTCACTTTAGGTTTACTGTATCCCTCTGACCTTCTTATTGACGACGAAACATAGAAATTGCATTGGAATCAAATACAAAAGGCACAATGACGACTTAAGTACAAGAAGACTGACTCTTCGTACTGACTATGTTTAGAACCATTCCTGTGACACTAGTTATAGATTACGATGATTCACTTCAGGATTACTGTATCCCTTAGACCTTCATAATGACGATGAAACACAGAAATTGCATCGGAATTAAATAGAAAAGGCACAATGCCGATTTTAGTACAAGAGGACTGACTCTTCTTAATGACTATGTTTTGAACCATTCCTGTGACACTAGTTATAGATTCCGATGCTTCACTTCAGGTTTACTGTATCCCTCTGACCTTCTTATTGACGATGAAACACTGATATTTCATTGGAGTCAAATAGAAAAGGCTCAATGCCGACTTAAGTACAAGAAGACTGACTCTTCTTACTGACTATGTTTTGAACCATTCCTGTGACACTAGTTATAGATTCCGATGCTTCACTTCAGGTTTACTGTATCCCTCTGACCTTCTTATTGACGTTGAAACACAGAAATTTCATCGGAACTAAATTCAAAAGGCACAATGCCGACTTAAGTACAAGAAGACTGACTCTTCGTACTGACTATGTTTTGAACCATTCCTGAGACACTAGTTATACATTCCGATGATTCACTTCAGGTTTACTGAATACTTTGGACCTTCTTATTTACGATGAAACACAGAAATTGCATCGGAATTAAATAGAAAAGGCACAATGCCGACTTAAGTACAAGAAGACTGACTCTTCTTACTGACTATGTTTTGAACCTTCCTGTGACACTAGTTATAGATTCCGATGCTTCACTTCAGGTTTACTGTATCCCTCTGACCTTCCTATTGACGATGAAACACAGATATTGCATCGGAATTAAATAGAAAAGGCACAATGCCGACTTAAGTATAAGAAGACTGACTCTTCGTACTGACTATGTTTTGAACCATTCCTGTGACACTAGTTATAGATTCCGATGCTTCACCTCAAGTTCACTGTATCCCTCTGACCTTCTGATTGACGATGAAACACAGAAATTGCATCGGAATTGAATAGAAAAGGCACAATGCCTTCTTAACTACAAGCAGACTGAGTTTTCTTAGTGTCTATGTTTTGAACCATTCCTGTGACGCTAGTTACAGATTCCGATGCTTCACTTCAGGTTTACTGTATAACTAGGACCTTCTTATTGACGATGAAACACAGAAATTACATCGGAATTAAATAGAAAAGACACAATGCCGACATAAGTACAAGAAGACTGACTCTTCTTACTGACTATGTTTGGAACCATTCCTGTGACACTAGTTATAGATTTCGATGCTTCACTTCCGGTTTACTGTATACCTCTGACCTTCTTATTGACGATGAAACACAGATATTGCATCGGAATTAAATAGAAAAGGCACAATGGCGACTTAAGTACAAGAAGACTGACTCTTCGTACTGACTGTGTTTTGAACCATTCCTGTGACACTAGTTATAGATTCCGATGCTTCACTTCAGGTTTACTGTATCCCTTGGACCTTATTATTGACGATGAAACACAAAAAATTGCATCGGAATTAAATAGAAAAGGCACAATGCCGACTTATGTACAAGTAGACTGACCCTTCTTACTGTCTATGTTGTGAACCATTCCTGTGACACTAGTTATAGATTCCGATGCTTCCCTTCAGCTGTACTGTATCCCTCTGACCTTCTTATTGACGATCAAACACAGAAATTTCATCGGAATTAAATACAAATGGCACAATGCCGACTTAAGTACAAGAAGACTGTCTCTTCGTACTGTCTATGTTTTGAACCATTCCTGTGACTCTAGTTATAGATTCCGATGATTCACTTCAGGTTTACTGTATCCTTTGGACATTCTTATTTACGATGAAACACAGAAATTGCATCGGAATTAAATAGAAAAGGCATAATGCCGACTTAAGTGCAAGAAGACTAACTGTTCTTACCGACTATGTTTGGAACCATTCCTGTGACACTAGTTATAGATTCCGATGCTTCGCTTCAGGTTTACTGTATCCCTCTGACCCTCTTATTGACGATGAAACGCAGAAATTGCATCGGAATTAAATACAAAAGGCACAATGCCGACATAAGTACAAGAAGAATGACTCTTCGTACTGACTATGTTTCGAACCATTCCTGTGACACTAGTTATAGATTCCGATGATTCACTTCAGGTTTACTGTATCCCTTGGACCTTCTTATTGACGATGAAACACAGAAATTGCATCGGAATTAAATACAAATGTAACAATGCCGACTTAAGTTCAAGATGAGTGACTCTTCCTACTGTCTATGCTTTGAACCATTCCTGTGACACTAGTTATAGATTCCGATGCTTCACTCCAGGTTTACCGTATCCCTTGGACCTTCTTATTGACGATGAAACCCAGAAATTGCATCGGAATTAAATAGAAATGGCACAATGTCGACTTAAGTACAAGAAGACTGACTCTTCTTACTGTCTATGTTTTGAACCATTCCTGTGACGCTAGTTACAGATTCCGATGCTTCACTTCAGGTTTGCTGTATCCCTCTGACATTCTTGTTGACGATGAAACACCGAAATTGCATCGGAATTATATAGAAAAGGCACTATGCCGACTTAAGTACAAGAAGACTGACTCTTCCTACTGTCTATGTTTTGAGCCATTCCTGTGACACTAGTTATAGATTCCGATGCTTCCGGTTTACTGTATCCCTCTGACCTTATTTTTGACGATGAAACACAGAAATTGCATCGGAATTGAATAGAAAAGGCACAATGCCTTCTTAACTACAAGCAGACTGACTTTTCTTAGTGTCTATGATTTGAACCATTCCTGTGACGCTAGTTACAGATTCCGATGCTTCACTTCCGGTTTACTGTATACCTCTGACCTTCTTATTGACGATGAAACACAGATATTGCATCGGAATTAAATAAAAGAGGCACAATGCCGACTTAAGTACAAGAAGACTGACTCTTCGTACTGGCTATGTTTGAACTATTCCTGTGACACTAGTTATAGATTCCGATGCCTCACTTCAGGTTTACTGTATCCCTTGGACCTTATTATTGACGATGAAACACAAAAAAATGCATCGGAACTAAATAGAAAAGGCACAATGCCGACTTAAGTACAAGAAGACTCACCCTTCTTACTGTCTATGTTGTGAACCATTCCTGTGACACTAGTTATAGATTCCGATGCTTCACTTCAGCTTTACTGTATCCCTCTGACCTTCTTATTGACGATCAAACACAGAAATTTCATCGGAATTAAATACAAAAGCACAATGCCGACTTAAGTACAAGAAGACTGTCTCTTCGTACTGACTATGTTTTGAACCATTCCTGTGACTCTAGTTATAGATTCCGATGATTCACTTGAGGTTTACTGTATCCTTTGGCCTTCTTATTTACGATGAAACACAGAAATTGCATCGGAATTACATAGAAAAGGCATAATGCCGACTTAAGTGCAAGAAGACTAACTGTTCTTACCGACTATGTTTGGAACCATTCCTGTGACACTAGTTATAGATTCCGATGCTTCACTTCAGGTTTACTGTATCCCTCTGACCCTCTTATTGACGATGAAACACAGAAATTGCATCGGAATTAAATACAAAAGGCACAATGCCGACTTAAGTACAAGAAGACTGACTCTTCGTACTGACTATGTTTTGAACCATTCCTGTGACACTAGTTATAGATTCCGGTGATTCACTTCAGGTTTACTGTATCCCTTGGACCTTCTTATTGACGATGAAACACAGAAATTGCATCGGAATTAAATACAAAAGTTACAATGCCGACTTAAGTACAAGAAGACTGACTCTTCTTACTGTCTATGCTTTGAACCATTCCTGTGACACTAGTTATAGATTCCGATGCTTCACTCCAGGTTTACTGTATCGCTTGGACCTTCTTATTGACGATGAAACACAGAAATTGCATCGGAATTACATAGAAAAATCACAATGTCGACTTAAGTACAAGAAGACTGACTCTTCTTACTGTCTATGTTTTGAACCATTCCTGTGACGATAGTTACAGATTCCGATGCTTCACTTCAGGTTTGCTGTATCCCTCTGACATTCTTGTTGACGATGAAACACCGAAATTGCATCGGAATTATATAGAAAAGGCACAATGCCGACTTAAGTACAAGAAGACTGACTCTTCCTACTGTCTATGTTTTGAACCATTCCCGTGACACTAGTTATGTATTCCGATGCTTCACTTCAGGTTTACTGTATCCCTCTGACCTTATTTTTGACGATGAAACACAGAAATTGCATCGGAATTAAATAGAAAAGGCACAATGCCGACTCAAGTACAAGAAGACTGACTCTTTTTACTGACTAATTTTTGAACCATTCCTGTGACAGTAGTTATAGAATCAGATGCTTCACCTCAGATTTACTGTATCCCTTGGACTTTCTTATTGACGATGAAACACAAAAATTGCATCGGAATTAAATACAAAAGGCACAATGCCGACTTAAGTACAAGAAGACTGACACTTCTTACTGAATGCTTTGAACCATTCCTGTGAGACTAGTTATAGATTCCGATGCTTGACTTCAGGTTTACCCGATCCCTCTGACCTTCTTATTGACGTGGAAACACAGAAATTTCATCGGAACTAAATACAAAAGGCACAATGCCGACTTAAGTACAAGAAGACTGACTCTTCGTACTGACTATGTTTCGAACCATTGCTGTGACACTAGTTATAGATTCCGATGATTCACTTCAGGTTTACTGAATCCTTTGGACCTTCTTATTTACGATGAAACACAGAAATTGCATCGGAATTAAGTAGAAAAGACACAATGCCGACTTAAGTACAAGAAGACTGACTCTTCTTACTGACTATGATTTGAACCTTCCTGAGACACTAGTTATAGATTCCGATGCTTCACTTCAGGTTCACTGTATTCTTCTGACCTTCTTATTGACGATGAAACACAGAAATTGCATCGGAATTAAATAGGAAAGGCATAATGCCAACTTAAATACAAGAAGACTATCTCTTCTTACCGACTAAGTTTGGAACCGTTCCTGTGACACTAGTTATAGATTCCGATGCTTCACTTTAGGTTTACTGTATCCCTCTGACCTTCTTATTGACGACGAAACATAGAAATTGCATTGGAATCAAATACAAAAGGCACAATGACGACTTAAGTACAAGAAGACTGACTCTTCGTACTGACTATGTTTAGAACCATTCCTGTGACACTAGTTATAGATTACGATGATTCACTTCAGGATTACTGTATCCCTTAGACCTTCATAATGACGATGAAACACAGAAATTGCATCGGAATTAAATAGAAAAGGCACAATGCCGATTTTAGTACAAGAGGACTGACTCTTCTTAATGACTATGTTTTGAACCATTCCTGTGACACTAGTTATAGATTCCGATGCTTCACTTCAGGTTTACTGTATCCCTCTGACCTTCTTATTGACGATGAAACACTGATATTTCATTGAGTCAAATAGAAAAGGCTCAATGCCGACTTAAGTACAAGAAGACTGACTCTTCTTACTGACTATGTTTTGAACCATTCCTGTGACACTAGTTATAGATTCCGATGCTTCACTTCAGGTTTACTGTATCCCTCTGACCTTCTTATTGACGTTGAAACACAGAAATTTCATCGGAACTAAATTCAAAAGGCACAATGCCGACTTAAGTACAAGAAGACTGACTCTTCGTACTGACTATGTTTTGAACCATTCCTGTGACACTAGTTATACATTCCGATGATTCACTTCAGGTTTACTGAATACTTTGGACCTTCTTATTTACGATGAAACACAGAAATTGCATCGGAATTAAATAGAAAAGGCACAATGCCGACTTAAGTACAAGAAGACTGACTCTTCTTACTGACTATGTTTTGAACCTTCCTGTGACACTAGTTATAGATTCCGATGCTTCACTTCAGGTTTACTGTATCCCTCTGACCTTCCTATTGACGATGAAACACAGATATTGCATCGGAATTAAATAGAAAAGGCACAATGCCGACTTAAGTATAAGAAGACTGACTCTTCGTACTGACTATGTTTTGAACCATTCCTGTGACACTAGTTATAGATTCCGATGCTTCACCTCAAGTTCACTGTATCCCTCTGACCTTCTGATTGTCGATGAAACACAGAAATTGCATCGGAATTGAATAGAAAATGCACAATGCCTTCTTAACTACAAGCAGACTGAGTTTTCTTAGTGTCTATGTTTTGAACCATTCCTGTGACGCTAGTTACAGATTCCGATGCTTCACTTAAGGTTTACTGTATAACTAGGACCTTCTTATTGACGATGAAACACAGAAATTACATCGGAATTAAATAGAAAAGACACAATGCCGACATAAGTACAAGAAGACTGACTCTTCTTACTGACTATGTTTGGAACCATTCCTGTGACACTAGTTATAGATTTCGATGCTTCACTTCCGGTTTACTGTATACCTCTGACCTTCTTATTGACGATGAAACACAGATATTGCATCGGAATTAAATAGAAAAGGCACAATGGCGACTTAAGTACAAGAAGACTGACTCTTCGTACTGACTGTGTTTTGAACCATTCCTGTGACACTAGTTATAGATTCCGATGCTTCACTTCAGGTTTACTGTATCCCTTGGACCTTATTATTGACGATGAAACACAAAAAATTGCATCGGAATTAAATAGAAAAGGCACAATGCCGACTTATGTACAAGTAGACTGACCCTTCTTACTGTCTATGTTGTGAACCATTCCTGTGACACTAGTTATAGATTCCGATGCTTCCCTTCAGCTGTACTGTATCCCTCTGACCTTCTTATTGACGATCAAACACAGAAATTTCATCGGAATTAAATACAAATGGCACAATGCCGACTTAAGTACAAGAA
The DNA here is from genome assembly GCF_021461385.2 of Schistocerca piceifrons. NCBI lineage: Eukaryota > Metazoa > Arthropoda > Insecta > Orthoptera > Acrididae > Schistocerca > Schistocerca piceifrons. The sequence goes on from NW_025727791.1 coordinate 247,122, forward strand.
GACTGTCTCTTCGTACTGTCTATGTTTTGAACCATTCCTGTGACTCTAGTTATAGATTCCGATGATTCACTTCAGGTTTACTGTATCCTTTGGACATTCTTATTTACGATGAAACACAGAAATTGCATCGGAATTAAATAGAAAAGGCATAATGCCGACTTAAGTGCAAGAAGACTAACTGTTCTTACCGACTATGTTTGGAACCATTCCTGTGACACTAGTTATAGATTCCGATGCTTCGCTTCAGGTTTACTGTATCCCTCTGACCCTCTTATTGACGATGAAACGCAGAAATTGCATCGGAATTAAATACAAAAGGCACAATGCCGACATAAGTACAAGAAGAATGACTCTTCGTACTGACTATGTTTCGAACCATTCCTGTGACACTAGTTATAGATTCCGATGATTCACTTCAGGTTTACTGTATCCCTTGGACCTTCTTATTGACGATGAAACACAGAAATTGCATCGGAATTAAATACAAATGTAACAATGCCGACTTAAGTTCAAGATGAGTGACTCTTCCTACTGTCTATGCTTTGAACCATTCCTGTGACACTAGTTATAGATTCCGATGCTTCACTCCAGGTTTACCGTATCCCTTGGACCTTCTTATTGACGATGAAACCCAGAAATTGCATCGGAATTAAATAGAAATGGCACAATGTCGACTTAAGTACAAGAAGACTGACTCTTCTTACTGTCTATGTTTTGAACCATTCCTGTGACGCTAGTTACAGATTCCGATGCTTCACTTCAGGTTTGCTGTATCCCTCTGACATTCTTGTTGACGATGAAACACCGAAATTGCATCGGAATTATATAGAAAAGGCACTATGCCGACTTAAGTACAAGAAGACTGACTCTTCCTACTGTCTATGTTTTGAGCCATTCCTGTGACACTAGTTATAGATTCCGATGCTTCCGGTTTACTGTATCCCTCTGACCTTATTTTTGACGATGAAACACAGAAATTGCATCGGAATTAAATAGGAAAGGCACAATGCCGACTCAATTACAAGAAGACTGACTCTTCTTACTGACTATGTTTTGAACCATTCCTGTGACAGTAGTTATAGAATCAGATGCTTCACCTCACATTTACTGTATCCCTTGGACCTTCTTATTGACGATGAAACACAGAAATTGCATCGGAATTAAATAGGAAAGGCACGATGACAGCTTAAGTACAAGAAGACTGACTCTTCTTACTGTCTAAGACTTGAACCATTCCTGTGACGCTGGTTACAGATTCCGATGCTTCAATTCAGGTTTACTGTATCCCTTGGACCTTCTTATTGACGATGAAACACAGATATTGCATCCGAATTAAATACAAAAGCCACAATGCCGACTTAAGAACAAGAAGACTGACTCTTCTTCCTGACTATGTTTTGAAACATCCTGTGACACTGGTTAGAGATTCCGATGCTTCACTTCAGGTTTACTGTATCCCTCTGACCCTCTTGTTGACGATGAAACACAGAAATTGCATCGGAATTAAATACAAAAGGCACACTGCCGACTTAAGAACAAGAAGACTGACTCTTCTTACTGTCTATGCTTTGAACCATTCCTGTGACACTAGTTATAGATTCCGATGCTTCACTTCAGTTTTACTGTATCCCTTGCACCATCTTATTGGCGATGAAACACAGAAATTGCATCGGAATTAAATACAAAAGGCACAATGCCGACTTAAGTACAAGAAGACTGAACCTTCTTACTGTCTATGTTTGAACCATTCCTGTGACACTAGTTATAGATTCCGATGCTTCACTTCAAGTTAACTGTATCCCTCTGACCTTCTTATTGACGATGAAAAACAGAAATTGCATCGGAATTAAATACAAAAGGCACAATGCCGACTTAAGTACAAGAAGACTGACTCTTCTTAGTGTCTATGTTTTGAACCATTCCTGTGACGCTAGTTACAGATTCCGATGCTTCACTTCAGTTTTACTGTATCCGTGGCACCTTCGTATTGGCGATGAAACACAGAAATTACATCGGAATTAAATAGAAAAGACACAATGCCGACTGAAGTACAAGAAGACTGACTCTTCTTACTGACTATGTTTGGAACCATTCCTGTGACACTAGTTATAGATTCCGATGCTTCACTTCAGGTTTACTGTATCCCTCTGACCTTCCTATTGACGATGAAACACAGATATTGCATCGGAATTAAATGGAAAAGGCACAATACCGACTTAAGTATAAGAAGACTGACTCTTCGTACTGACTATGTTTGAACCATTCCTGTGACACTATTTACAGATTCCGATGCTTCACCTCAAGTTCACTGTATCCCTCTGACCTTCTTATTGACGATGAAACAAAGAAATTGCATCGGAATTGAATAGAAAAGGCACAATGCCTTCTTAACTACAAGCAGACTGACTTTTCTTAGTGTCTATGTTTTGAACCATTCCTGTGACGCTAGTTACAGAGTCCGACGCTTCACTTCAGGTTTACTGTATCACTTGGACCTTCTTATTGACGATGAAACACAGAAATTACATCGGAATTAAATAGAAAAGACACAATGCCGACTTAAGTACAAGAAGACTGACTCTTCTTACTGACTATGTTTGGAACCATTCCTGTGACACTAGTTATAGATTTCGATGCTTCACGTCCGGTTTACTGTATACCTCTGACCTTCTTATTGACGATGAAACACAGATATTGCATCGGAATTAAATAGAAAAGGCACAATGCCGACTTAAGTACAAGAAGACTGACTCTTCGTACTGACTATGTTTTGAACCATTCCTGTGACACTAGTTATAGATTCCGATGCCTCACTTCAGGTTTACTGTATCCCTTGGACCTTATTATTGACGATGAAACACAGAAATTGCATCGGAATTAAATACAAATGTAACAATGCCGACTTAAGTTCAAGATGAGTGACTCTTCCTACTGTCTATGCTTTGAACCATTCCTGTGACACTAGTTATAGATTCCGATGCTTCACTCCAGGTTTACCGTATCCCTTGGACCTTCTTATTGACGATGAAACCCAGAAATTGCATCGGAATTAAATAGAAATGGCACAATGTCGACTTAAGTACAAGAAGACTGACTCTTCTTACTGTCTATGTTTTGAACCATTCCTGTGACGCTAGTTACAGATTCCGATGCTTCACTTCAGGTTTGCTGTATCCCTCTGACATTCTTGTTGACGATGAAACACCGAAATTGCATCGGAATTATATAGAAAAGGCACTATGCCGACTTAAGTACAAGAAGACTGACTCTTCCTACTGTCTATGTTTTGAGCCATTCCTGCGACACTAGTTATAGATTCCGATGCTTCCGGTTTACTGTATCCCTCTGACCGTATTTTTGACGATGAAACACAGAAATTGCATCGGAATTAAATAGAAAAGGCACAATGCCGACTCAAGTACAAGAAGACTGACTCTTCTTACTGACTATGTTTTGAACCATTCCTGTGACAGTAGTTATAGAATCAGATGCTTCACCTCACATTTAAAGTATCCCTTGGACCTTCTTATTGACGATGAAACACAGAAATTGCATCGGAATTAAATAGGAAAGGCACGATGACAGCTTAAGTACAAGAAGACTGACTCTTCTTACTGTCTAAGACTTGAACCATTCCTGTGACGCTGGTTACAGATTCCGATGCTTCACTTCAGGTTTACTGTATCCCTTGGACCTTCTTATTGACGATGAAACACAGATATTGCATCCGAATTAAATACAAAAGCCACAATGCCGACTTAAGAACAAGAAGACTGACTCTTCTTCCTGACTATGTTTTGAAACATCCTGTGACACTGGTTAGAGATTCCGATGCTTCACTTCAGGTTTACTGTATCCCTCTGACCCTCTTGTTGACGATGAAACACAGAAATTGCATCGGAATTAAATACAAAAGGCACACTGCCGACTTAAGAACAAGAAGACTGACTCTTCTTACTGTCTATGCTTTGAACCATTCCTGTGACACTAGTTATAGATTCCGATGCTTCACTTCAGTTTTACTGTATCCCTTGCACCATCTTATTGGCGATGAAACACAGAAATTGCATCGGAATTAAATACAAAAGGCACAATGCCGACTTAAGTACAAGAAGACTGAACCTTCTTACTGTCTATGTTTGAACCATTCCTGTGACACTAGTTATAGATTCCGATGCTTCACTTCAAGTTAACTGTATCCCTCTGACCTTCTTATTGACGATGAAAAACAGAAATTGCATCGGAATTAATTACAAAAGGCACAATGCCGACTTCAGTACAAGAAGACTGACTCTTCTTAGTGTCTATGTTTTGAACCATTCCTGTGACGCTAGTTACAGATTCCGATGCTTCACTTCAGTTTTACTGTATCCGTGGCACCTTCGTATTGGCGATGAAACACAGAAATTACATCGGAATTAAATAGAAAAGACACAATGCCGACTGAAGTACAAGAAGACTGACTCTTCTTACTGACTATGTTTGGAACCATTCCTGTGACACTAGTTATAGATTCCGATGCTTCACTTCAGGTTTACTGTATCCCTCTGACCTTCCTATTGACGATGAAACACAGATATTGCATCGGAATTAAATGGAAAAGGCACAATACCGACTTAAGTATAAGAAGACTGACTCTTCGTACTGACTATGTTTGAACCATTCCTGTGACACTATTTATAGATTCCGATGCTTCACCTCAAGTTCACTGTATCCCTCTGACCTTCTTATTGACGATGAAACACAGAAATTGCATCGGAATTGAATAGAAAAGGCACAATGCCTTCTTAACTACAAGCAGACTGACTTTTCTTAGTGTCTATGTTTTGAACCATTCCTGTGACGCTAGTTACAGAGTCCGACGCTTCACTTCAGGTTTACTGTATCACTTGGACCTTCTTATTGACGATGAAACACAGAAATTACATCGGAATTAAATAGAAAAGACACAATGCCGACTTAAGTACAAGAAGACTGACTCTTCTTACTGACTATGTTTGGAACCATTCCTGTGACACTAGTTATAGATTTCGATGCTTCACTTCCGGTTTACTGTATACCTCTGACCTTCTTATTGACGATGAAACACAGATATTGCATCGGAATTAAATAGAAAAGGCACAATGCCGACTTAAGTACAAGAAGACTGACTCTTCGTACTGACTATGTTTTGAACCATTCCTGTGACACTAGTTATAGATTCCGATGCCTCACTTCAGGTTTACTGTATCCTTTGGACCTTATTATTGACGATGAAACACAAAAAATTGCATCGGAATTAAATAGAAAAGGCACAATGCCGACTTAAGTACAAGAAGACTCACACTTCTTACTGTCTATGTTGTGAACCATTGCTGTGACACTAGTTATAGATTCCGATGCTTCACTTCAGCTTTACTGTATCCCTCTGTCCTTCTTATTGACGATCAAACACAGAAATTTCATCGGAATTAAATACAAAAGGCACAATGCCGACTTAAGTACAAGAAGACTGTCTCTTCGTACTGACTATGTTTTGAACCATTCCTGTGACTCTAGTTATAGATTCCGATGATTCACATCAGGTTTACTGTATCCTTTGGCCCTTCTTATTTACGATGAAACACAGAAATTGCATCGGAATTAAATAGAAAAGGCATAATGCCGACTTATGTGCAAGAAGACTAACTGTTCTTATCGACTATGTTGGGAACCATTTCTGTGACACTAGTTATAGATTCCGATGCTTCACTTCAGTTTTACTGTATCCCTCTGACCCTCTTGTTGACGATGAAACACAGAAATTGCATCGGAATTAAATACAAAAGGCACAATGCCGACTTAAGTACAAGAAGACTGACTCTTCGTACTGACTATGTTTTGAACCATTCCTGTGACACTAGTTATAGATTCCGATGATTCACGTCAGGTTTACTGTATCCCTTGGACCTTCTTATTGACGATGAAACACAGAAATTGCATCGGAATTAAATACAAAAGTTACAATGCCGACTTAAGTACAAGAAGACTGACTCTTCTTACTGTCTATGCTTTGAACCATTCCTGTGACACTAGTTATAGATTCCGATGCTTCACTCCAGGTTTACTGTATCGCTTGGACCTTCTTATTGACGATGAAACACAGAAATTGCATCGGAATTAAATAGAAAAATCACAATGTCGACTTAAGTACAAGAAGACTGACTCTTCTTACTGTCTATGTTTTGAACCATTCCTGTGACGCTAGTTACAGATTCCGATGCTTCACTTCAGGTTTGCTGTATCCCTCTGACATTCTTGTTGACGATGAAACACCGAAATTGCATCGGAATTATATAGAAAAGGCACAATGCCGACTTAAGTACAAGAAGACTGACTCTTCCTACTGTCTATGTTTTGAACCATTCCTGTGACACTAGTTATGGATTCCGATGCTTCACTTCAGGTTTACTGTATCCCTCTGACCTTAGTTTTGACGATGAAACACAGAAATTGCATCGGAATTAAATAGAAGAGGCACAATGCCGACTCAAGTACAAGAGGACTGACTCTTCTTACTGACTATGTTTTGAACCATTCCTGTGACAGTAGTTATAGAATCAGATATTTCACCTCAGATTTACTGTATCCCTTGGACCTTCTTATTGACGATGAAACACAAAAATTGCATCGGAATTAAACACAAAAGGCACAATGCCGACTTAAGTACAAGAAGACTGACACTTCTTACTGAATGCTTTGAACCATTCCTGTGAGACTAGTTATAGATTCCGATGCTTCACTTCAGGTTTATCCGATCCCTCTGACCTTCTTATTGACGTTGAAACACAGAAATTTCATCGGAACTAAATACAAAAGGCACGATGCCGACTTAAGTACAAGAAGACTGACTCTTCGTACTGACTATGTTTTGAACCATTCCTGTGACACTAGTTATAGATTCCGATGATTCACTTCTGGTTTACTGAATCCTTTGGACCTTCTTATTTACGATGAAACACAGAAATTGCATCGGAATTAAATAGAAAAGGCACAATGCCGACTTAAGTACAAGAAGACTGACTCTTCTTACTGACTATGTTTTGAACCTTCCTGAGACACTAGTTATAGATTCCGATGCCTCACTTCAGGTTCACTGTATCCCTCTGACCTTCTTATTGACGATGAAACACAGAAATTGCATCGGAATTAAATAGAAAAGGCATAATGCCGACATAAATACAAGAAGACTATCTCTTCTTACCGACTATGTTTCGAAACATTCCTGTGACACTAGTTATAGATTCCGATGCTTCACTTTAGGTTTACTGTATCCCTCTGACCTTCTTATTGACGACGAAACATAGAAATTGCATTGGAATTAAATACAAAAGGCACAATGACGACTTAAGTACAAGAAGACTGACTCTTCGTACTGACTATGTTTAGAACCATTCCTGTGACACTAGTTATAGATTACGATGATTCACTTCAGGATTACTGTATCCCTTAGACCATCATATTGACGATGAAACACAGAAATTGCATCGGAATTAAATAGAAAAGGCACAATGACGATTTTAGTACAAGAGGACTGACTCTTCTTACTGACTATGTTTTGAACCATTCCTGTGACACTAGTTATAGATTCCGATGCTTCACTTCAGGTTTACTGTATTCGTCTGACCTTCTTATTGACGATGAAACACTGATATTTCATCGGAGTCAAATAGAAAAGGCTCAATGCCGACTTAAGTACAAGAAGACTGACTCTTCTTACTGACTATGTTTTGAACCATTCCTGTGACACTAGTTATAGATTCCGATGCTTCACTTCAGGTTTACTGTATCCGTTGGACCTTCTTGTTGACGATGAAACACAGAAATTGCATCGGAAATAAATACAAAATGCACGATGCCGACTTAAGTACATGTAGACTGAATCTTCCTACTGTCTATGTTTTGAACCATTCCTGTGACACTTGTTATAGATTCCGACGCTTCATTTCAGGTTTACTGTGTCCCTTGGATCTTCTTATTGACGAAGAAACACAGATATTGCTTCGGAGTTAAATACAAAAGGCACAATGCCGACTTAAGTACAAAAAGACTGACTCTTCCTACTGTCTATGTTCTGAACCATTCCTGTGACACTAGTTATAGAGTCCGATGCTTCACTTCAGGTTTACTGTATCCCTTTGACATTCTTTTTGACGATGAAACACAGAAATTGCATCGGAATTAAATAGAAAAGGCACAATGCCGACATAAATACAAGAAGACTGACTCATCTTACTGTGAATGTTTGAACCATTCCTGTGACAGTAGTTATAGAATCCGATGCTTCACCTCAGATTTACTGTATCCCCTGCACCTTCTTATTGACGATGAAACACAGAATTTGCATCGGAATTAAATACAAAAGGCACAATGCCGACTTAAGTACAAGAAGACTGACTCTTCTCAGTGAATGCTTTGAAGCATTCCTGTGACACTAGTTATAGATTCCGATGCTTCACTTCCGGTTTACTGTATCCCTCTGACCTTCTTATTGACGTTGAAACACAGAAATTTCATCGGAACTAAATACAAAAGGCACAATGCCGACTTAAGTACAAGAAGACTGACTCTTCGTACTGACTATGTTTTGAACCATTCCTGTGACACTAGTTATAGATTCCGATGATTCACGTCAGGTGTACTGTATCCCTCTCACCCTCTTATTGACGATGAAACACAGAAATTGCATCGGAATTAAATACAAAAGGCACAATGCCGACTGAAGTACAAGAAGACTGACTCTTCGTACTGACTATGTTTTGAACCATTCCTGTGACACTAGTTATAGATTCCGATGATTCACTTCAGGTTTACTGTATCCCTTGGACCTTCTTATTGACGATGAAACACAGAAATTGCATCGGAATTAAATACAAAAGGCACAATGCCGACTTAAGTAAAAGAGGACTGACTGTTCTAACTGACTATGTTTTGAACCATTCCTGTGACACTAGTTATAGATTCCGATCCTTCACTTCAGGTTTACTGTATCCCTCTGACCTTCTTATTGACGATGAAACACTGATATTGCATCGGAATTAAATAGAAAAGGCACATTGCCGACTTAAGTACAAGAAGACTGACACTTCTTACTAACTATGTTTTGAACCATTCCTGTGACACTAGTTATAGATTCCGATGCTTCACTTCAGGTTTACTGTATCCCCCTGACCTTCTTATTGACGATGAAACACAGAAATTGCATCGGAATTGAATACAAAAGTTACAATGCCAACTTAAGTACAAGAAGACTGACCTTTCTTACTGTCTATGTTTTGAACCATTCCTGTGACACTAGTTATAGATTCCGATGCTTCACTCCAGGTTTACTGTATCCCTTGGACCTTCTTATTGACGATGAAACACAGAAATTGCATCGGAATTAATTTGAAAAGCACAATGTCGACTTAAGTACAAGAAGAGTGACTCTTCTTACTGTCTATTTTTTGAACCATTCCTGTGACGCGAGTTACTGATTCCGATGCTTCACTTCAGGTTTGCTGTATCCCTCTGACATTCTTGTTGACGATGAAACACCGAAATTGCATCGGAATTATATAGAAATGGCACAATGCCGACTTAAGTACAAGAAGACTGACTCTTCCTACTGTCTATGCTTTGAACCATTCCTGTGACACTAGTTACAGATTCCGATGCTTCACTTCAGGTTTACTGTATCCCTCTGACCTTATTTTTGACGATGAAACACAGAAATTGCATCGGAATTAAATAGAAAAGGCACAATGCCGACTCAAGTACAAGAAGACTGACTCTTCTTACTGACTATGTTTTGAACCATTCCTGTGACAGTAGTTATAGAATCAGATGCTTCACCTCAGATTTACTGTATCCCTTGGACCTTCTTATTGACGATGAAACACAGAAATTGCATCGGAATTAAATACAAAAGGCACAATGCCGACTTAAGTACAAGAAGACTGACACTTCTTACTGAATGCTTTGAACCATTCCTGTGAGACTACTTATAGATTCCGATGCTTCACTTCAGGTTTACCCGATCCCTCTGACCTTCTTATTGACGTTGAAACACAGAAATTTCATCGGAACTAAATACAAATGGCACAATGCCGACTTAAAAACAAGAAGACTGACTCTTCGTACTGACTATGTTTTGAACCATTCCTGTGACACTAGTTATAGATTCCGATGATTCACTTCAGGTTTACTGAATCCTTTGGACCTTCTTATTTACGATGAAACACAGAAATTGCATCGGAATTAAATAGAAAAGGCGCAATGCCGACTAAAGTACAAGAAGGCTGACTCTTCTTACTGACTATGCTTTGAACCTTCCTGAGACACTAGTTATAGATTCCGATGCTTCACTTCAGGTTCACTGTATCCCTCTGACCTTCTTATTGACGATGAAACACAGAAATTGCATCGGAATTAAATAGATAAGGCATAAAGCCGACTTAAGTACAAGAAGACTATCTCTACTTACCGACTATGTTTGGAACCATTCCTGTGACACTAGTTATAGATTCCGATGCTTCACTTTAGGTTTACTGTATCCCTCTGACCTTCTTTTTGACGACGAAACATAGAAATTGCATCGGTATTAAATACAAAAGGCACAATGACGACTTAAGTACAAGAAGACTGACTCTTCGTACTGACTATGTTTTGAACTATTCCTGTGACACTAGTTATAGATTACGATGATTCACTTCAGGATTACTGTATCCCTTAGACCTTCATATTGACGATGAAACACAGAAATTGCATCGGAATTAAATAGAAAAGGCACAATGCCAATTTTAGTACAAGAGGACTGACTCTTCTTACTGACTATGTTTTGAATCATTCCTGTGACACTAGTTATAGATTCCGATGCTTCACTTCAGGTTTACTGTATCCGTCTGACCTTCTTATTGACGATGAAACACTGATATTTCATCGGAGTCAAATAGAAAAGGCTCAATGCCGACTTAAGTACAAGAAGACTGACTCTTCTTACTGACTATGTTTTGAACCATTCCTGTGACACTAGTTATAGAGTCCGATGCTTCACTTCAGGTTTACTGTATCACTTTGACCTTCTTTTTGACGATGAAACACAGAAATTGCATCGGAATTATATAGAAATGGCACAATTCCGACTTAAATACAAGAAGACTGACTCTTCTTACTGTGAATGTTTTGAACCATTCCTGTGACAGTAGTTATAGAATCCGATGCTTCACCTCAGATTTACTGTATCCCCTGGACCTTCTTATTGACGATGAAACACAGAAATTGCATCGGAATTAAATACAAAAGGCCCAATGCCGACTTAAGTACAAGAAGACTGACTCTTCTTACTGAGTGCTTTGAACCTTTCCTGTGACACTAGTTATAGATTCCGATGCTTCACTTCAGGTTTAATGTATCCCTCTGACCTTCTTATTGACGTTGAAACACAGAAATTTCATCGGAACTAAATACAAAAGGCACAATGCCGACTTAAGTACAAGAAGACTGACTCTTCGTACTGACTATGTTTTGAACCATTCCTGTGATACTAATTATAGATTCCGATGATTCACTTCAGGTTTACTGAATCCTTTGGACCTTCTTATTTACGATGAAACAAAGAAATTGCATCGGAATTAAATAGAAAAGGCACAATGCCGACTTAAGTACAAGAAGACTGACTCTTCTTACTGACTATGTTTGGAACCATTCCTGTGACACTATTTATAGATTCCGATGCTTCACTTCAGGTTTACTGTATCCCTCTGACCTTCTTATTGACGATGAAACACAGATATGGCTTCGAAATTAAATATAAAAGGCACAATGCCGACTTAAGTACAAGAAGACTGACTCTTCTTACTGACAATGTTTTGAACCTTCCTGAGACACTAGTTACAGATACCGAAGCTTCACTTCAGGTTTACTGTATCCCTCTGACCTTCTTATTGACGATGAAACACAGAAATTGCATCGGAATTAAATAGAAAAGGCACAATGCCGACTTAAGCACAAGAAGAATGACTCTTCTTACTGACTATGTTATGAACCATTCCTGTTACACTAGTTATAGATTCAGATGCTTCACTTAAGGTTTACTGTATCCCGCTGACCTTCTTATTGATGATGAAACACAGAAATTGCATCGGAATTAAATAGAAGAGGCACAATGCCGACTTAAGTACAAGAAGACTGACTCTTCTTACTGTCAATGTTTTGAACCATTCCTGTGACGCTAGTTATAGATTCCGATGCTTCACTTCAGGTTTACTGTATCCCTTGGACGTTCTTATTGACGATGAAACACAGAAATTGCATCGGAACTAAATAGAAAAGGCACAATGCCGACTTAAGTACAAAAAGACTGACTCTTCTCACTGTCTATGATTTGAACCATTCCTGTGACACTAGTTATAGTTTCCGATGCTTCTTTCCAGGTTTACTGTATCCCTTGGACCTTCATATTGACGATGAAACACAGAAATTGAATCGGAAATAAATAGAAAAGGCACAATGCCGACTTAAGTACAAGAAGACTGACCCTTCCTACTGTCTCTGATATGAACCATTCCTGTGACACTAGTTATAGATTCTGATGCTTCACTTGAAGTTTACTGCATCCCTCTGACCTTCTTTTTGACGATGAAACACAGAAATTGCATCGGAATTAAATACAAAAGGCACAATGCCGACTTAAGTACAAGAAGACTGACTCTTCTTACTGTCTATGCTTTTAACCTTTCCTGTGACACTAGTTATAGATTCCGATGCTTCACTTCAGGTTTACTGTATCCGTTGGACCTTCATATTGACGATGAAACACAGAAATTTCATCGGAATTATATACAAAAGGCACAATGCCGACTTAAGTACAAGAAGACTGACTCTTCTTACTGTGTATGCTTTGAACCATTCCTGTGACACTAGTTGTAGATTCCGATGCTTCACTTCAGGTTTACTCTATCACTAGGACCATCTTATTGACGATGAAACACAGAAATTGCATCGGAACTAAATACAAAAGGCACAAAGCAGACTTAAGTACAAGGAGACTGACTCTTCCTACTGTCTATGATTTGAACGATTCCTGTGACATTAGTTATAGGTTCCGATGCTTCACTTCAGGTTTACTGTATCCCTTGGACCTTCTTATTGACTATGAAACACAGAAATTGCATCGGAATTAAATACAAAAGTCACAATGCCGACTTAAGTACATGTAGACTGAATCTTCCTACTGTCTATGTTTTGAACCATTCCTGTGGCACTTGTTATAGATTCCGACCCTTCATTTCAGGTTTACTGTATCCCTTGGATCTTCTTATTGACGATGAAACACAGATAGTGCTTCGGAGTTAAATACAAAAGGTACAATGCCGACTTAAGTACAAGAAGACTGACTCTTCCTGCTGTCTATGTTTTGAACCATTCCTGTGACAGTAGTTATAGAGTCCGATGATTCACTTCAGTTTTACTGTATCCCTCTGACCTTCTTTGTCACGATGAAACACAGAAATTGCATCGAAATTAAATAGAAAAGCCACAATGCCGACTTAAGTACAAGAAGACTGACTCTTCTTACTGTCAATGCTTTGAACCATTCCTGTGACACTAGTTGTAGATTCTGATGCTTCACCTCAGATTTGCTGTATCCCTTGGACCTTCTTATTGACGATGAAACACAGAAATTGCAACGGAATTAAATACAAAAGGCAAAATGCCGACTTAAGTACAAGAAGACTGACTCTTCTTACTGACTGTTTTGAACCATTCCTGTGACACCAGTTATAGATTCCGCTGCTTCACTTCAGGTTTACTGTATCCCTCTGACCTGCTTATTGACGATGAAACACAGAAATTGCATCGGAATTAAATACAAAAGGCACAATGCCGACTTAAGTACAAGAAGACTGACTCTTCTTTTTGTCTATGTTTTGAACCATTCCTGTGACACTAGTTATAGATTCCGATTCTTCACTTCAGGTTTACTGTAACCCTTGGACCTTCGTATTGACGATGAAACACAGAAATTGCCTCGGAATTAAATACAAAATGCACAATGCCGACTTAAGTACAAGATGACTGACTCTCCTTACGGAGTATGTTTCGAACCATTCCTGTGACACTAGTTATAGATTCCGATGCTTCACTTTAGGTTTACTGTATCCCTCTGACCCTCTTATTGACGATGATACACAGATATTGCATCGGAATTAAATAGAAAAAGCACAATGCCGACTTACGTACATGAAGGCTGACTCTTCTTACTGTCTATGTTTTGAACCATTCCTGTGACGCTAGTTACAGATTCCGATGTTTCACTTCAGGTTTACTGTATCCCTCTGAAATTCGTATTGACGATGAAACACAGAAATTGCATCGGAATTAAATAGAAAATGCACAATGCCGACTTAAGTACAAGAAGACTGACTCTTCTTACTGTCAATGTTTTGAACCATTCCTGTGACACTAGTTATAGATTCCGATGCTTCACTTCAGGTTTGCTGTATCCCTTGGATCTTCTTATTGACGATGAAACACAGATTTTGCCTCGGAATTAAATACAAAATGCACAATGCCGACTTAAGTACAAGAAGACCGACCCTTCTTACTGTCTATGTTTTGAACCATTTCTGTGACAGTAGTTTTATATTCCGATGCTTCACTTCAGGTTTAATGTATCCCTCTGACCTTCTTATTGACCATTAAACGCAGAAATTGCATCAGAATTAAATAGAAATGGCACGATGCCGACTTACGTACAAGAAGACTGACTCTTCCTACTGTCTATGTTTTGAACCATTCCTGTGACACTAGTTATAGATTCCGAAGCTTCACGTCAGGTTTACAGTATCCCTTGGACGTTCTTATTGACGATGAAACACTGAAAGTGCATCGGAATTAAATAGAAAAAGCACAGTGCCGACTTAAGTACAATAAGACTGACTCTTCTTACTGACTATGATTCGAACCATTCCTGTGACACTACTTATAGATTCCGAAGCTTCACTTCAGGTTTACTGTATCCCTCTGACCATCTGATAGACGATGAAACACAGAAATTGCATCGGAATTAAATACAAAAGACACAATGCCGACTTAAGTACAAGAAGACTGACTCTTCTTTACGACTATGTTTTGAACCATTCCTGTGACACTAGTTATAGATACCGATGCCTCACTTCAGATTTACTGTATCCCTCTGATTTTCTTACTGACGATGAAACACAGAAATTGTATCAGAATTAAATAGAAAAGGCACAAAGCTGACTTAAGAACAAGAAGTCTGACTCTTCTTACTGTCTATGCTTTGAACCATTACTGTGGCGCTAGTTACAGATTCCGATGCTTCACTTCAGGTTTACTGTATCCGTTGGACCTTCTTATTGACGATGAAACACAGACATTGTATCGGAATTTAATACAAAAGGCACAATGCCGACTTAAGTACATGTAGACTGAATCTTCCTACTGTCTATGCTTTGAACCATTCCTGTAACACTTGTTATAGATTCCGATGCTTCATTTCAGGTTTACTGTATCCTTTGGATCTTCCTATTGACGATGAAACACGGATAGTGCTTCGGAGTTAAATATAAAAAGGCACAATGCCGACTTAAGTACAAGAAGACTGACTCTTCCTACTGTATATGATTTGAACGATTCCTGTGACACTAGTCATAGATTCCGATGCTTCACTTCAGGTTTTCTGTATCCCGTGAACCTTCGTAATGACGATGAAACACAGAAATGGCATCGGAATTAAATACAAAAGGCACAATTCCGACTTAAGTACCTGAAGACTGACTCTTCTTACTGACTATGTTTCGAACCAATCCTGTGCCACTAGTTATAGATTCTTATGCTTCACTTCAGGTTTACTGTATCCCTCTGACCTTCTTATTGACGATGAAACACAGAAATTGCATCGGAAATAAATACAAAAGGCACGATGCCGACTTAAGTACATGTAGACTGAATCTTCCTACTGTCTACGTTTTGAACCATTCCTGTGACACTAGTTATAGATTCCGATGCCTCACTTCAGGTTTACTGTATCCCTCTGACCATCTTATTGACGATGAAACACAGAAATTGAATCGGAATTAAACACAAAAGGCACAATGCCGACTTAAGTACAGGATGACTGACTCTTCTTTTTGACTATGTTTTGAACCTTTCCTGTGACGCTAGTTATAGATTCCGATGCTTCACTTCAGGTTTAATGTATCCCTTGGACCTTCTTATTGACGATGAAACACAGAAATTGCCTCGGAATTAAATACAAAAGGCACAATGCCGACTTAAGTACAAGAAGACCAACCCTTCTTACTGTCTATGTTTTGAACCATTCCTGTGACACTAGTTATGGATTCCGATGCTTCACTTCAGGTTTACTGTATTCCTCTGACCTTCTTATTGACGATGAAACACAGATATTGCATCGGAATTAAATAGAAGAAGCACAATGCCGACTTAAGTACATGAAGGCTGACTCTTCTTACTGTCTATGTTTTGAACCATTCCTGTGACGCTAGTTACAGATTCCGATGCTTCACTTCAGGTTTACTGTATCCCTCTGACCTTCTTATTGACGATGAAACACAGAAATCGCATCAGAATTAAATAGAAATGGCACGATACCGACTTAAGTACAAGAAGACTGACTCTTCCTACTGTCTATGTTTTGAACAATTCCTGTGACATTAGTTATAGATTCCGAAGCTTCACTTCAGGTTTACTGTATCCCTTGGACGTTCTTATTGACGATGAAACACTGAAATTGCATCAGAGTTAAATAGAAAAAGCACAGTGCCGACTTAAGTACAAGGTGACTGACTCTTCTTACTGACTATGATTCTAACCATTCCTGTGACACTACTTATAGATTCCGAAGCTTCATTTCAGGTTTACTGTATCCCTCTGACCATCTGATTGACGATGAAACACAGAAATTGCATCGGAATTAAATACAAAAGACACAATGGAGACTTAAGTACAAGAAGACTGACTCTTCTTTCTGACTATGTTTTGAACCATTCCTGTGACACTAGTTATAGATTCCGATGCTTCACTTCAGGTTTACTGTATCCCTCTGACCTTCTTATTGACGATGAAACACAGATTTTGCATCGGTAGTAAATACAAGAGGCACAATGACGACGTAAGTACAAGAAGACTGACTCTTCTTACTGACTAAGATTTGAACCATTCCTGTGACACTAGTTATAGATTCCGATGCTTCACTTCAGGTTTACTGTATCCCTCTGACCTTCTTATTGACGATGAAACACAGATATTGCATCGGTAGTAAATACAAAAGGCACAATGACGACGTAAGTACAAGAAGACTGACTCTTCTTACTGACTAAGTTTTGAACCATTCCTGTGACACTAGTTATAGATTCCGATGCTTCACTTCAGGTTTACTGTATCCCTTGGACCTTCATATTGACGATGAAACACAGACATTGTATCGGAATTAAATACAAAAGGTACAATGGCGACTTAAGTACAAGAAGACTGACTCTTCTATCTTACTATGTTTTGAACCATTCCTGTGACACTAGTTACAGATTCTTATGCTTCACTTCAGGTTTACTGTATCCCTCTGAGCTTCTTATTGACGATGAAACACAGAAATTGCATCGGAAATAAATACAAAAGGCACGATGCCGACTTAATTACATGTAGACTGAATCTTCCTACTGTCAATGTTTTGAACCATTCCTGTAACACTTGTTATAGATTCTGATGCTTCATTTCAGGTTTACTGTATCCTTTGGATCTTCCTATTGACGATGAAAAACAGATAGTGCTTCGGAGTTAAATACAAAAGGCACAATGCCGACTTAAGTACAAGAAGACTGACTCTTCCTACTGTCTATGGTTGGAACGATTCCTGTGACACTACTTATAGATTCCGATGCTTCACTTCAGGTTTTCTGTATTCCTTGGACCTTCTTAATGACGATGAAACACTGAAATTGCATCGGAATTAAATACAAAAGGCACAATGCCGACTTAAGTACCAGAAGACTGACTCTTCTTACTGACTACGTTTTGAACCATTCCTGTGCCACTAGTTATTGATTCTTATGCTTCACTTCAGGTTTACTGTAAC
Source organism: Schistocerca piceifrons (assembly GCF_021461385.2). NCBI lineage: Eukaryota > Metazoa > Arthropoda > Insecta > Orthoptera > Acrididae > Schistocerca > Schistocerca piceifrons. Next base: position 265,240 of record NW_025727791.1, read on the forward strand.
CCTCTGACCATCTTATTGACGATGAAACACAGAAATTGCATCGGAAATAAATACAAAAGGCACGATGCCGACTTAAGTACATGTAGACTGAATCTTCCTACTGTCTACGTTTTGAACCATTCCTGTGACACTAGTAATGGATTCCGATGCATCACTTCAGGTTTACTGTATTCCTCTGACCTTCTTATTGACGATGAAACACATATATTGCATCGGAATTAAATAGAAAAAGCACAATGCCGACTTAAGTACATGAAGCTGACTCTTCTTACTTTCTATGTTTTGAACCATTCCTGTGAAGCTAGTTACAGATTCCGATGATTCACTTCAGGTTTACTGTATCCCCCTGACCTTCTTATTGACGATGAAACAGAGATATTGCATCGGAATTAAATACAAAAGGCACAATGACGACGTAAGTGAAAGAAGACTGACTCTTCTTACTTACAATGCTTTGAACCACTCCTGTGGCACTAGTAATAGATTCCTATGCTTCACTTCCGGTTTACTGTATCCCTCTGACCTTCTTATTGACGATGAAACACAGAAATTGCATCGGAAATAAATACAAAAGGCACGATGCCGACTTAAGTACATGTAGACTGAATCTTAATACTGTCTATGTTTTGAACCATTCCTGTGACACTTGTTATGGATTCCGATGCTTCATTTCAGGTTTACTGTATCCCTTGGATCTTCTTATTTACGATGAAACACAGATAGTGCTTCGGAGTTAAATACAAAAAGCACAATGCCGACTTAGGTACAAGAAGACTGACTCTTCCTACTGTCTATGTTTTGAACGATTCCTGTGACACTAGTTATAGAATCCGATGCTTCACTTCAGGTTTACTGTATCCCTTGGACCTTCTTAATGACGATGAAAAGCAGAAATTACATCGGAATTAAATACAAAAGGCACAACGCCGACTTAAGTACAAGAAGACTGACTCTTATTACTTACATGGCTTTGAACCATTCCTGTGACACTAGTAATAGATTCTTATGCTTCGCTTCAGGTTTACTGTATCCCTCTGATCTTCTTATTGACGATGAAACACAGAAATTGCATTGGAAGTAAATACAAAAGGCACGATGCCGACATAAGTACAAGTAGACTTAATCTTCCTACTGTCTATGTTTTGAACCAATCCTGTGACACTTGTTATAGATTCCGATGCTTCATTTCAGGCTTACTGTATCCCTTGGATCTTCTCATTGACGATGAAACACAGATAGTGCTTCGGAATTAAATACAAAAGGCACAATGCCGACTTAAGTACAAGAAGACAGACTCTTCTTTTTGTCTATGTTATGAACCATTCCTGTGACACTAGTTATAGATTCCGATGCTTCACCTCAGGTTTACTGTATCCCTTGGACCTTCTTATTGACGATGAAACATAGTAATTGACTTGGAATTAAATACAAAAGGCACAATGCCGACTTAAGTACAAGAAGACTGACCCTTCTTACTGACTGTTTTAAACCATTCCTATGACACTAGTTATAGATTCCGATGCTTCACTTCAGGTTTACTGTACCCCTCTGACCTTCTAATTGACGATGAAATACAGACATTGTATCGGACTTAAATACAAAAGGCACAATGCCGACTTAAGTACAAGAAGACTAACTCTTCTTACTTACTATGTTTGAACCATTCCCTTGACACTAGTTATAAATTCTTATGCTTCACTTCAGGTTTACTGTATCCCTCTAACCTTCTTATTGACAATGAAACACAGAAATTGCATCGGAAATAAATACAAAAGGCACGATGCCGACTTAAGTACATGTAGACTGAATCTTCCTACTGTCTATGTTTTGAACCATTGCTGTAACACTTGTTATAGATTCCAATGCTTCATTTCAGGTTTACTGTGTCCCTTGGATCTTCTTATTGACGATGAAACACAGATAGTGCTTCGGAGTTAAATACAAAAAGCACAATGCCGACTTAAGTACAAGAAGACTGACTCTTCCTACTGTCAATGACATGAACCATTCCTGTGACACTAGTTACAGATTCCGATGCTTCACTTCAGATTTACTGTATCCCTTGGACATTCTTATTGACGATGAAACACAGAAATTGCATCGGAATTAAATACAAACGGCACAATTCCGACTTAAGTACAAGAAGACTGACTCTTCTTACTGTCTATGATTTGAACCATTCCTGTGACGCTAGTTACAGATTCCGAGGCTTCACTTCAGGTTTACTGTGTCCCTCTGTCCTTCGTATTGTCGATGAAACACAGAAATTGCATCAGAATTAAATAGAAATGGCACGATGCCGACTTAAGTACAAGAAGACTGACTCTTCCTACTGTCTATGCTTTGAACCATTCCTGTGACACCAGTTATAGATTCCGATGCTTCACTTTAGGTTTACTGTATCTCTTGGACATTCTTATTGACGATGAAACACTGAAATTGCATCGGAATTACATTGAAAAAACACAGTGCCGACTTAAGTACAAGAAGACTGACTCTTCTTACTGACTATGGTTCGAACAATTCCTGTGACACTACTTATAGATTCCGAAGCTTCTCTTCAGGTTTACTGTATCCCTCTGACCTTCTTATTGACGATGAAACACAGAAATTGCATCGGAATTAAATAGAAAAGACCCAATGCCGACTTAAGTACAAGAAGACTGACTCTTCTTACTGGCTATGTTTTGAACCATTCCTGTGGCGCTAGTTACAGATTCCGATGCTTCACTTCAGGTTTACTGTATCCCTTGGACCTTCGTATTGACGATGAGACACAGATATTGCATCGGAATTAAATACTAAAGGCACAATAACGACGTAAGTACAAGAAGACTGACTCTTCTTACTGACTATGCTTTGAACCATTCCTGTGACACTAGTTATAGAGTCCGATGCTTCACTTCAGTTTTACTGTATCCCTCTGACCTTCTTTTTGACGATGAAACACAGAAATTGCATCGGAATTAAATAGAAAAGTCACAATGCCGACTTAGGTACAAGAAGACTAACTCTTCTTACTGTCAACGTTTTAACCATTCCTGTGACACTAGTTATAGATTCCGATGCTTCACCTCAGATTTACTGTATCCCTTGGACCTTCTTATTGACGATGAAACACAGAAATTGCATCGGAATTAAATACAAAATGCACAATGCCGACTTCGGTACAAGAAGACTGCCTCTTCCTACTGACTGTTTTGAACCATTCCTGTGACACTAGTTATAGATTCCGATGCATAACTTCAGGTTTACAGTATCCCTCTGACCTTCTTATTGACGATGAAACACAGAAATTGCATCGGAATTAAATACAATAGGCACAATGCCGACTTAAGTACAAGAAGACTGACTCTTCTTTTTGTCTATGTTTTGAAAAATTCCTGTGACCGTAGTTATAGTTTCCGATGCTTCACCCAGGTTTAATGTATCCCCTGGACCTTCTTATTGACGATGAAACACAGAAATTGACTCGGAATAAAATACAAAAGGCGCAATGCAGACTTAAGTACATAAAGACTGACCCATCTTACTGACTATGTTCTGAACCGTTCCTGTGACACTAGTTTTAGATTCCGATGCTTCACTTCTGGTATACTGTATCCATCTGACCTTCTTATTGACGATGAAACACAGATATTGCATCGGAATTAAATAGAGAAAGCACAATGCCGACTTAAGTACAAGAAGACTGACCTTTCTAACTGTCTATGCAATGAACCATTCCTGTGACACTAGTTATAGATTCCGATGCTTCACTTCAGGATTACTGTATCCCTCTGACCTTCGTATATACGATGAAACACAGAAAATGCATCGGAATTAAATAGAAAAGGCACATGCCGACATAAGTACAAGAAGACTGACTCTTCTTACCAACTGTTTTGAACCATTCCTTTGACAGTAGTTATAGATTCCGATGGTTCACTTCAGGTTTTCTGTATCCCTCTGACCTTCTTATTGAGGATGAAACACAGAAATTGCATCGGAATTATATACAAATGGCACAATGTCGACTTAAGTACAAGAAGACTGACTCTCCTTACTGTCTATGCTTTGAACCATTCCTGTGACACTAGTTATAGATTCCGATGCTTCACTTCAGGTTTACTGTATCCCTTGGACCTTCTTATTGACGATGAAACACAGAAATTGCATCGGAATTAAATACAAACGGCACAATTCCGACTTAAGTACAAGAAGACTGACCCGTCTTACTGTCTATGTTTTGAACCATTCCTGTACAACTAATTATAGATTCCGATGCTTCACTTCAGGTTTACTGTATCCCTCTGACCTTCTTATTAACGCTAAAATAAAGAAATTTCATCGAAATTAAAAACAAGAGGCACAATGCCAACTAAAGTACAAGAAGACTGACTCTTCTTACTGACTATGTTTGGAACCATTCCTGTGAGACTAGTTATAGATTCCGATGCTTCACTTCTTGTATAAATGTATCACTCTGACCTTCTTATTGACTATGAAACACAGATATTGCATCCGAATAAAATAGAAAAGGCACAATGCCGACTTAAGTACAGGAAGACCGACTCTTCTTACTGTCTATGATTTGAACCATTCCAGTGACACTAGTTATAGATTCCGTTGCTTCACTTCAGGTTTACTGTATCGATCTGGCCTTCTTGTTGACGATGAAACACAGATATTGCATCGGAATTAAATACAAAAGGCACAATGCCGACTTAAGTACAGGAAGACTGACTCTTCTTATTGTCTATGTTTTGAACCATTCCTGTGACGCTAGTTACAGATTCCGATGCTTCACTTCAGGTTTACTGCATCGCTCTGACCTTCGTATTGACGATGAAACACAGAAATTGCATCGGAATTAAATACAAAAGTCACAATGTAGACTTAGGTACAAGAAGACTGACTGTTCTTACTGACTATGTTTTGAACCATTCCTGTGACACTAGTTATAGATTCCGATGATTCACTTCAGGTTTACTGTATCCCTCTGACCTTCTTATTGACGATGAAACACAGAAATTGCATTGGAAGTAAATACAAAAGGCACGATGCCGAGTTAAATACATGTAGACTTAATCTTCCTACTGTCCATGTTTTGAACAATTCCTGTGACACTTGTTATAGATTCCGATGCTTCATTTCAGGTTTACTGTATCCCTTATATCTTCTTATTGACGATGAAACACAGATAGTGCTTCCGAGTTAAATAAAAAAGGCACAATGCCGTCTTAAGTACAAGAAGACTGACTCTTCCTACTGTCTATGATATGAACCATTCCTGTGACACTAGTTATAGAGTCCGATGCTACACTTCAGGTTTACTGTATCCCTCTGACCTTCGTTTTGTCGATGAAACACAGAAATTGCATCGTAATTAAATAGAAAAGTCACAATGCCGACATAAGTACAAGAAGACTGTCTCTTCTTACTGTCAATGTTTTGAACCATTCCTGTGTCACTAATTATACATTCCGATGCTTCACCTCAGATTTACTGTATCCCTTGGACCTTCTTATTGACGATGAAACACAGAAATTGCATCGGAATTAAATTCAAAGGGCACAATGCCGACTTAAGTACAAGAAGACTGACTCTTCTTACTGTCTATGTTTTGAACCATTCCTGTGACGCTAGTTACATGTTCCGATGCTTCACTTCAGATTTACTGTATCCCTTGGACATTCTTATTGACGATGAAACACAGAAATTGCATCGGAATTAAATACAAGCGGCACAATTCCGACTTAAGTACAAGAAGACTGACTCTTCCTACTGTCTATGCTTTGAACCATTCCTGTGACACCAGTTATAGATTCCGATGCTTCACTTCAGGTTTACTGTATCTCTTGGACATTCTTATTGACGATGAAACACTGAAATTGCATCGGAATTACATAGAAAAAGCAC